>NC_044316.2:5826471-6076072 GCF_007474595.2 Lynx canadensis
TGGGAAGGGGCAGAGAGAGAGAGGGAGAGAGAGAATCCCAAGCAGGCTCCACACTACCAGTGCAGAGCCCGATGCGGGGCTCAAACACACAAACCGTGAGATCATGACCTGAGCCGAAGTTGGATGCTGAACCGGCTGAGCCACCGAGACTCCCCTCTTTTTTAATGTTTATATATTTTTGAGAGGGCGGGGACAGAGAGAGAGGGAGACAGAAGTCGAAGCAGACTCCTCACTGATGGCAGAGAGCCCGATGCAGGGCTTAAACCCACAAACTGTGAGATCATGACCTGAGCCAAAGTCGGGCGCTTCACCAACTGAGCCACCCAGATGCCCCAGCGGTTTGCTTTTCTAGTTCACCCAAAGAGTATTTCTTTTTCTTTTTTTTTTTTAATTTTTTTTTAACGTTTATTTATTTTTGAGACAGAGAGAGACAGAGCATGAACGGGGGAGGGACAGAGAGAGAGGGAGACACAGAATCGGAAGCAGGCTCCAGGCTCTGAGCCATCAGCCCAGAGCCCAACGCGGGGCTCGAACTCACAGACTGCGAGATCGTGACCTGAGCTGAAGTCGGACACTTAACTGACTGAGCCACCCAGGCGCCCCTCTTTTTCTTTTTTTTTAATGTTTGTTTATTTTTGAGAGAGAGAGACAGAGCATAAACAGGAGAGGGGCAGAGAGAGGGAGACACAGAATCCAAAGCAGGCTCCAGGCTCTGAGCTGTCAGCACAGAGCCCGACACGGGGCTCAAACCCACGAACCGTGGGATTGTGACCTGAGCCGAAGACGGACGCTCAACCAGCTAAGCCACCCAAGTGCCCCACAATAGTCTCATTTTAACTCAGTCACCTCTTTAAAGGCCCTGTCTCTAAACACAGTCACATTGTGGAGGGGAGGATGTCCATAGATGAGTTTTAGGGGGACACAACCCAGCCCATCACGCTGGCTCCAGCGGCCTCCCTTGGACATACACCCTTTCCTGTTTCCCCCATTTGCCCTTGACTGCTGGATTTTGCTGGTGTCGAACAACTGACTAGTCATCTGGAGAAAAGCGAAGCAGGTTTCCTCCCTCATTATATCACAGATGGCTGCATTTAAATATGTTTCAACGAAAACATAAAAAGTACTAAAAGAAAACTTGGGTGAATGCTTTTGTGATCTTACAAAGAGGAGGGCATTATCAAACCTTCTTTTAAAAAAAGCAGCTCAGAATCTATAAAGATTGACACATTTGGTGACTGGAAAAAATTTAAAACCAGATCTGCAAAGCAAACAAACCTCGTGAATGAAGTCAGAGAGCAGCTAGGAGAACCTCTCTGCAGCACAGACACTGGGAAGTGGGCGGATCTCACTAACACATGAAAAGTTCTTACATGTGGAGGACGAGAGAAGGACAGAAGATGGGGACAGACGGACACAAAAGAAATTCACACAGTTATTCGAAGGGCCGATGAAAATAGCACAGGATTGTCAATGTCCCTCCCGACTAAATGAAGGTATGTGAGATATCATTTTCCACCTAATGGCAAAGAGTTTTAGAAGTGATAATATCAAGGGGTGGCTCAGTGGGTTGAGAGTCTCTTGATCTCGACTCAGGTCATGATCCCGGGGTTGTGGGATCAAACCCTGCATCAGGCTCTGCACTGAGCACGGAGTCTGCTTAAGATTCTCTTTCCCCTCTGCTCCCCCCGTCCCCACTTGTGCACACTCACTCTCTCTCAAATGAAAATAATTTAAAAATTAATTAGGAGCGCCTGGGTGGCTCAGTCGGTTGAGCGTCTGACTTCGGCTCAGGTCATGATCTCGCAGTCCGTGAGTTCGAGCCCCGCGTCGGGCTCTGTGCTGACAGCTCAGGCCTGGAGCCTGCTTCGGATTCTGTGTCTCCCTCTCTCTCTGCCCCTCCCCAGCTAGTGTTCTCTCTCTCCCAAACATAAGTAAAACACTAAAAATTTAGTAAGATAAATAAAAAATTAAAAGTGACCGTATGCAGCAGTGAGGGCACAAGAAAACCGACATTCTCTCTGTTGGTGGACCCTTACCTTCCAGAACAACAGCTGCTAAAATTTAAAATGTTCACACTTTTTTTTACCCAGAATTCTGTTTCTAGGCATTCAACCAGTGGAAAGACTCCAAAGTACACAGATTTCATGGTATGTTTGTTTATTACAGGATTGACCGCAGTCGTACAAATGATAAGCAGCCCAGATATCCATCCCAAACAGCAAAATAATATCTACTATATACTATTTATTATATATGTAACAGTATATATACAGCTACAAAAAATAAGGCAAGTCCATATATACTAACAAGATAGCGTGTGCAGGATTTATTATAAGACGAAAAGCAAGTATGACAGGACTCCCTTGGTGATATATGGAAAGAAAGGAGGGAGCGAGGAGTGAAGACAGGACAGACAGACAAAACTGATGCGTGGGGGATAACGGATGGATGGTTATATGCATCAAGGACATCTGCAGGAATCATAAAGTAACAGTTAACAGTGATTCTTCCCCCCCCCCCCCTTTGAGGGAAGAATTGTGAGAGGGTTTTGTTTGTAATGAATATCTGTAACGCTTAGATTTTTATGGGAAACAGATTGCTCAAAAAGGACAACAAAAAGGCAGAGACGTTCGCTTGTGGAAACAATCAGACCACATCCCTTGCAACCCTCTCCTCCCACGGACGGGCCCGCGGGCTTCTCCGTGTCTGTGCACCTGCTCCCTTCCCTAGCAATCCTGCTGGTCCTCAGGCCTGGCCTCCAGATCTGCTCGGACGGATCAGGACACGGGAGAAGTCTCTTTCTCCGTGTCCGGTGTGTTTTGGGGACAGCGCCTGCAGCCTGTCTTTTCATCTCTTTGTGCGTGATGTCCGATATAGGGCTGTTTCTCCAAGTTCAGCCCCGGCGATAGAAATAGGATATAATTTTAGCCATTTGTCTTCTACCCCTGGCAACAGCTCTCAGGTACGGGTAAAATTCCGTTCTGGTTTTTGCTGTGACAGCACCAGAGACCCCTTTGTGACAGGGAGATAAGGTTTTACTTTCCCTTTTCAGACATCAGCTCTTTTCCTAGAGAATGTATTGTGTGCTAACAATACAAGGCAGAGTGAATATTAATAACCCTTTCTGTAGGTCTGTATAGCTTTCAGATGCTGCCACATGCATCAGTTCACTCAATTTGATCTCTGCATCAGCCCCTGGGAGTTGGTGGGGGGGGGGGGCGGGGGGGGGAGATGGAGAAAGATGCTCTTGGAAATTTTTATAGATAAAAAGATGGAGACCTAGATGGCTTGCTTGCACTGGCGTGGGTAATGCGTAACAGAACGGTATTAACTCAGCCGAGGCTCTTTGGTTGTAAGCAACAGAGACTAATTTTGCTGAAATGGGCAAGAAATAGCCCACTCTGTCAAAAGGAACTGACCGAAGGAAGGACAGATATCCCAGTGGCTCTAGCCACTTTCTGCCCCTGAATCTTGGGCCAGAGATTCAAATTTTTGTGCTCCTGGGAGTGATAATCTGGTTGGCCTACTTAGATCATGGGAGGATCGGGCTCTGTGACTGTACCCCAAAACAGTGGGGAGGAGGGGATTTCCCAGGTGGAGACGGGGACCTGTTACAGAAGAGGGGGGACAATGGGCAGAACAGTGTGCCAGGAGCCCGGCTCTCTGGCCCCCTCCCTCCCTCTCCGCTGGCTACATGTTCTATTATGACTGTACTTGTTCCGTTTTTCTTTCTCTGCTGACAGACCTCCTGGGCTTATTCATTTACTTCAAAATGGCAGACTCAGCCTCCAAGCGCTTGCCCCCAAACAACACAGGATCTGAGTGCTTCATTTCCAACTTTCCGGGAGAGACACCCTGGTGGTTCTGGCTCCCGTGGTCTAATTAGCTGATGGCTTGTGTGGCCAAAGGAAGCATGGGGCTGGGGAGGAGGTTCACGTGTTGGATGGGGATGCTTCTTCCAGGACCCAAGGACAGAAACTGCAGGGCGGCCTCATGGAAACTCTGAAGGGAGTAGACAATGCGAGAGTATGGCGGGGGATGGCTGACGGGCGTCCTGACCGCCGTATCGCAGGGGAATGGAGTCCTGGAGAGTTAGAGCCCCTTCTTCACCCTGTGTTTCCTGTTACGGGCCAGGTCAAGGTCCTCCTGGAAGAAATACTGGAGCGAGTGACAGACGAGTTCAACATGCCGGAGCTGATGGCCAGAGTGGAGGAGCACAGCCCCTACGTCGTCGTTGCCTTCCAGGAGTGTGAGCGGATGAACATCCTCACCGGAGAGATCCAGCGCTCGCTGAGGGAGCTGGCCCTCGGCTTAAAGGTACGGTGGGTGAGGTCTTGGTGGGAAGGGGCACCGCCGGAGGACACGGCCGGACCCCCCTGGGGAGAGGGGGCTCCCGCGGACTGGGGCGCTGGAGAGCCGTCCTAGAGCGATCTGAGTGCCCGGGGAGGTGTGGCTTCCAGACGCCAGGGTCTGGCTGGGCTGCAGGGAGGTCAAGACGCAAGGCTCCGAAAGCACGCAGCTGCGAGGGTGGAATGAGCCCGGCTGGCTCGGAGCCCCCCAGGAGACCACACTCCGAGGAGCAAGGAGAGGGTCTCCCCAGCCCGGTGCCTTCTACTGACGTAGGAGAAGTTGCTTCCATGGGGGTCAAAGTAGCGCTCAATAAAAGTACAGGTTCTAGGGGCGCCTGGGCGGCTCTGCCGGCTGAGCGTCCGACTCTTGACCTCAGCTCAGTGTGTGAGTTCGAGCCCCGCGTCAGGCCCTGTGCTGACAGTGCGCGGCCTGCTTGGGATTCTCTCTCTCTCTCAAAATAAATCAACGTTAAAAAAAAAAAAAAAAAAAAGAACAGGTTCTAGAACTAGACGGTCCTGGGGTCGCCTCCCAGCCCCTGTGCTTTGCCGTGTGGCCCCAGCGAAGTGACTTACGTCCCACTGTGTCTCAGCTTCTTCGCCCGTAGAACAGGCGTAACGGTCCTGCTGCATAAGGCTTTGGGGAAGGACTAAGTAAGCTGATCCACATAGAATGTTTAGAACCATCCCTGGCGTGTAGGAAGTGCCCCCAGAGTATCAGCTGGTGACTATTATGGCCCCATCGGGGGAAAGGGGAGAATGTTCACCTTTGACAGCGTCAAGGTTGGATTGAGAGATCCAAGGTAATCGCACAGGCTCTTCCTACCTCTTGAGCAACGAAAGAGTCTGCGGTTTCTGCCCCCAGTGACTCAAACAAGTTTACGTACCAGCAGAGAACTGTTCAGGGGCCTGGCGTGGACCCCGACGGACCGTGCACCTCGATGACAGCTGAATGGGAGGGCAGGCTGCTGTTCAGGAGCTGAGGAAGGGGACTGCGGTCCGTTTACACTGGCACTTTCAGACGGAAGAGAAGCTGGCAGCGAATGCTCGGCCGGGCCCGGAGGTCCGCGGTGTGACCCGCGGCCTGGGGCGCGGCTCTTGGAGTCACACAGCCACGGTTACAACAGCCGCGCATCGTGTCACAAGTAGTCACATAGAAACTATGAGACAGCCTGCAAAATCTACGTTAGTGGGTTTGGTTTTTTTTTTTATCTGTTCATTTCCTCCTCCCCACCCCTGCCTGCCGGTTTAGATGGAGGGAAACAAGGAGAAAGGACAGGCGTGTCGAAGCCCGTATTTGGTCATGTTTCCAAATTACGTGCCAGCTTGTGATCAAATGAAACACAGAGTTTCATAGAACGGTCTCGAATGTGAGCAAGGCCTTTGCCTGTCACATTACGCAGGTCCGTGACTGTGGTACACAGGTCTCTCTTGGTAATTACCTCCAGGAGCTTTGCTGTAGCCTTAGCTTATCAAATCCGTGCAATTTGTGCAGTGCACTTACCCATCCATCTTCCAATCCATTCAGTCGTGTTACTTCCGAGAGCCGTGACTGGGGTTGGGTGAATCCCCGAGTGTGCCTGCGGGCAGAGGAAGGGGTGGGTGAGGACGTTTCTGCTTGCCTTCCCCAGTCTGGTTCAAGCGCAGCTGACCGATGAGCGCCCTGGACAGGTCTCAGCACTCCATGCCGGTGGGCGCAGGGAGACCGAAAGGGGGGCCTTCCTCTCCAGAAGGAGCACACGGGCAGATCCCAACACAAGATGCACAGAGAGCCGTGGGAGGAGGGAAGGCCCCAGAGGAGAAGTGGCTGGAGGGGGCAGGGGAGAAACCGGTGGGGACAAGGAGAAGAATCTTCCACCGGTTCCAAAAGAGGAACCCTAGCCCTGCTCTAGGAGCTACCTGCTTTGGCCGGAGCAGAGGGTCCACGCAGGCGAGTAAGTGGGGTATGGTGAGTTTCGGAAGGCAGTGACAGAACACTGACCCACAAGCAGTCAGGACAGCTGTGCATTTGTGGCCTTTTCCTCCTGGTCCCTCTGTGAGCTGGAGAACACTTTTTTTTAATTTTTTTAAGTTTATTTATTTTGAGAGAGAGAACGGAAGAAGGGCAGAGAGAAAGAGGGAGAGAGAGAATCCCAAGCAGGCTCCACACTGTCAGCGCAGAGCCCTGTGCGGGGCTCGAACCCACGAACCATGAGATCACGACCTGAGCCGAAGTCAAGAGTCAGACACTCAACCGACTGAGCCCCCCCAGGCGCCCGAGAGCAGACCCTCTAAAACGCTGTCCTCTAAACCCAGTCTCATTAGGACAGGCCCCCAGACTGGCCTGGTCGCCTGTATCTTCAAGCGGCAGCCAGGTGATCCTTGGGATGAGCCGTCTGTGAAGCACAGTGTTAAGACAAGTAGGTAGAAGAAGAAGGTGGTGAGATCAGGGGGCGAGGGGACGGCGACAGAGTTCAGAAAGGGGAGCGACCTGATGGCCCAGGGGAGGGGCTGGCCGGGGAGGGCCCCGCCACACAGTGCGCATCTGCTCAGCTCCTGGCTTCCCACCAGGACGCTGCTGGGACAGCAAGACGGGCTCTGTAGACCGGCTCACCTGGCAGGAGATTCTGAGGTTCCCCTTCTTGCCGTCCCCTTCTCTGGGACACAGTCACTTTAAAGTCCTGGGAGTGGTTCAGGAGGACAGAGGGCCACTCACGCTACCCAGCACACCCGACAGGCTCAGACTGGGCCCCAAAGTTAGGAGGGGGGTAACGTTTTAAATCATTAAGTCAATACTCATAGCATTTATGGTAGAGAAACTTGTAACCATTCACGCACGACTGGCTGGATGGGAAGCCGGAAGGCTACCCAAAAAGTATCAGCTGAACTGAGAGGCACAGGACGCTAAGCCCGAGGAGCGGAGGGGCTGAAAGCGCAGAAGAGGTGGAGGAAGGTAGGGGAGCCGCCTAAGGGACGTCAGTTTGCCACAGCCACGTCCCCAGAGAGAGGAACTGTCTTGGGGATTCACCACAGTAAGACATCTGGCTCCTTGGGGCGCCTGGGAGGCTCACAGTTCGTGGGCTCGAGCCCAGCATCAGGCTCCACGCTGCTTGGGATTCTCTCTCTCTCTTTCCCTCTGTCCCTGCTCCTCTCTCTCAAAACAAATGAACTTGGGGGGAGAAAAAAGACCTCTGGCTTGTAGCCATAACACAATGAAGAATTAGGTCCTGCGAGTACTCCAAGCTGATTGGTCAAAGGTACCGACTCCCACTAACCAAACGCACAAAAGTCTGATGTACAAAACTCCCAAAGGCCAGTTTCTTTCTTTACAGTAACAGCTAGGTATAGCTTTCAAAGAGCCATGTACAGATGGCAGTGGGCCCAGGAAATCCTCTGCCTGGGTAGAAAAATTACATGAGAAGCTAAATTCCTAGATCTGTACTGTCTACAGTAGCAACCAATGACAGGGTAGCACTTAAAATGTGACTGGTCCAAATTGAGATGTTCTGTTAAGCAGAAATGAAACACCGTACTTAGGAAAGAGGCTGGGAAGCTTGCCTCACCCACAGATACAACTAGGTGACACTCACATCTGTGTAAATAACCCAGAAAATGGCCCGAAGACTGGCAGAACAACCTCTACAGCTAAAAGTAAAGAGGCCGCATCAAAGAGGGTGAGAAGGGGGAGAAACAGACTGTCACACTGGGGAGCACTCACAGCGGGGACAAACCCCCGCAACATCTGGCTTTGAAAACCGGAGGGGCCAAATTACATGAGTTCTTAACAACCGGCGGAACTCAAAAACCTAGAATTTTAAAAATCAGCAGGCTCAGCTCTGGGAGAACCAGAGGCCAAAAGGAAACCGAGTCCCTTAAAGAAACAGGACAAAAGACAGCCTGTGCAGATACAACATCAAAGCAGGATTTTGAAAAAATGCCTGGGAGGGAGAGTTATTTACTAATCTCCGAGCATGTCTGGAGGGACAGAGATCCTAGGGAGACTCCTCCAGGAACAAAGGAGCTGCCTCCCCCGCCTTCCAGCATAAACCCAAGGCCACCTGTAGGAACCAGTGTAGGGACATTTACTACCGAAGGAACTTGCTTCTGCGGTATGCCACTGCCTCAGTCCTGCGCTGAGTCCCCTTCCCCAGGAGACCAGCGCAAACCTTCCTAAGACCACATCTCCCCCAGCTCGCGCACTTTGAGGATCCTCCCCCTCCAACCCGGCTGGCCTTGGTCCCGGGGGCGGGGGCAAGTTCCCTGTCGCAGAGGACCGACGCACAGGAGTAGGGAACAGAGGAAGCACAAAGGCAGTAAAATTAGCGATACCTATACAAATCGTTCAAGGGATTCACAAGATCAAAGGATGGAAAGCATGACCCCACATGCCTAAAACATGGGGGAGGAAGGGGTAAATATTTAGTGCTTTAGAAGGGGTTCAAACGGAAGCAGCCATCAACTTCCCATAGACGGTTATATGCAAAAGATGTTACACACAAACCTAATGGTAACCGCAAGTCAGAACCCAGCAGATGTGCAAAAAATAAAGGGGAAGGAATCCAAATCTGTCTCTAAAGAAAGCCCATTTATAGTGAGAGAACAAGAAAGGAATAGAGAAGAACTACAAATACAGCCATAAAGTAACAAAATGGCAATAAATATGTACATACCTGTCAATAATTCTTTGCATGTAAATGGACTAAAGCTTCCAATCAAAAGACATAGGGTGATGGAATGGATAAGAAAACAAGACCCATCTGTATGCTTCCTCCAGGAGACTCATTTCAGATCTGAAGATGTGTGCAGATTCAAAGTGACGGGATGGAGAAGCATTTATCCTGCAAATGGATGTGAAAAGAAAGCCGGGGTAGCAATACTTACATTGGACAAAATAGACTTGGAAACAGGCCGTAACAAGAGACAAAGAAGGACGTTAGATATTCAGGGGACGATTCAACAAGAAGATGTAACAATCGTAAATCTTTCTGTGCACCCAACATGAGGGCACCCCAATACATAAAACAATAACATATTTAAAAAAGTAACCGATAGTCATACAATAGTAGGGGCCTTTAACAACCCACTTACATCGATGGAAAGATCATCCAAACAGAAAGTCAACAAGGAAATACTGGCTTTGAAGGGGACACACACACACAAACACAAAGGGAAGCGTGGTACCTGGGTGGCTCAGTCGGTTAAGCGTCCGACTTCGGCTCAGGTCATGATCTCAAAGTTTGTGGGTTCGAGCCCCACATCAGGCTCTGTGCTGACAGCTTGGAGCCTGGAGCCTGCTTCGGATTCTGTGTCTGCTCTCTCCCTGCTCCTCTCCCACTCACACTCTCTCTTCAAATATAAATAAATTTTATTATATCAAATATTAAAAAAAATTGGGGGGAGGGGAGAAGGAAGACACATGGACCAGATGGATTTAACAGATACATTCAGAACATTCCATCCTAAAGTAGCGGAATTCACATTTTTTTCAAGGCACATGGATTACACGGTAGACCACATAAGTCTCAACAAATGCAAAAGGATCGAAGTCATACCGTGCATCTTTTCTAACCACGGTGCTATGAAACTAGAAATTAGCTATAAGAAAAAATGTGGAAAGAGCACAAATACATAAAGGACATGCTACTAAACAATGAATGGGTCAACCAATAAATCAATGAGGAAAGAAAAAAATACATGGAGACAAATGCAAATGAAAACACAATAGTCCAAAATCTTTGGGATGCAGCAAAAGTGGTTCTAAGAGGGAAGTTTAAAGCAATACAGGCCTATCTGAAGAAGCAAGGACAATCTCAACCTAACCTTCCACCCAAAGGAGCTAAAAAAGAAGAACAAACTATAGAAGGAAGGAAATAATAAAGATTAGAGCAGAAATAAACAAAATAGAAACTTTAAAAAAATAACAATAGAACAGTTCAGTGAAACCAGGAGCTGGTTCTTTGAAAAGATCAACAAAATTGATAACATTTTAGCCAAACTCATTTAAAAAAGAGAGAGAAAGAGCTAGAGGACGAAAACGAGATCATAAAGAGGAGAGGGCCTCCTGGGTGGCTCAGTCAGTTAAGCATCTGACTCTTGATCTCAG
The DNA here is from genome assembly GCF_007474595.2 of Lynx canadensis. NCBI lineage: Eukaryota > Metazoa > Chordata > Mammalia > Carnivora > Felidae > Lynx > Lynx canadensis. Next base: position 5,836,900 of record NC_044316.2, read on the forward strand.
CTCAGGTCTTGACCTCAGGGTTGTGAGTTCAAGCCCTATGTTGGGCTCCATGGTGGGTGTGTAGCCTACTTCAAAAATGCAAAAGGAGAAATAAAAACTGACAGCTCAGAAATAAAAAGGATTATTAGAGAGTATTATGAAAAACTATATGCCAACAAATTGGAACAACCTAGAAGTAATGGATAAATTCCTAAGAGCATATAACCTCCCAAAACTGAATCAGGAAGAAATAGAAAATTTAAACAGACCGATTATCAGCAATGAAATTGAATCAGCAATCAAAACCCTCCCAGAAAAACAAAAGCCCAGGACCAGATGGCTTCACAGGTGAATCTACCAAACATTAAAAGAAGAGTTAATATCTATTCTTCTCAAACTATTTCAAAAAATAGAAGAGGGAGGAAGATTTCCAAATTCACTCTATGAGGCCAGCATTCCCCTGATACCAAAACCAGATAAAGACATTACATAAAAAAAGAACTATCAGCCAATATCTCTGATGAACAGAGATGTGCAAAACTTAACAAAATATTAGAAAACTCAATCCAACAATACATTAAATACATCATTCACCGCAATCAAGTGGAATTTAATCCTGAAATGCAGGAGTGGTTCAATATTCACAAATCAATGAACATGACACATCACATAAATAAGAGAAAGGATAAAAACCACACAATCCTTTCAATAGATGCAGAAAAAGCACCTGATAAAGTACAACCTCCATTCATGACTGAAAAAACAAAAAACAAAAAACAAAAAACCTCCACAAAGTAGGGTTACAGGAAACCTACTTCAACATAATAAAGGCCATATATGAAAACATCACAGCTAACATCATCCTCAATGCTGAGAATCTGACAGCTTTCCCCCTAGAGTCAGGAACAAGAGAAAAATGGTCACTGTTCCCACTTTTATTGAATATAGTACTGAAAGTCCTAGCCACAGCAATCAGACAAGAAAAAAATTTTAAGGCATCCAGACTGGTAAAGAAGAAGTAAAATTTTCTTTTTTTTTTTTTTTTTAATTTTTTTTTAACGTTTATTTATTTTTGAGACAGAGAGAGACAAAGCATGAACAGGGGAGGGTCAGAGAGAGGGAGACACAGAATCTGAAACAGGCTTCAGGCTCTGAGCTGTCAGCACAGAGCCCGACACGGGGCTTGAACTCACAGACCGCGAGATCATGACCTGAGCCGAAGTCGGCCGCTTAACTGACTGAGCCACCCAGGCACCCCAGTAAAATTTTCAATATTTGCAGATAATATGATACTATAGATAGAAAACACTAAAGGGGCACCTGGATGGCTCAGTTGGTAGAGCGTGCAACTCTTGACCTCAAGATCATGAGTTCAAGCCCCATGTTGGGTGTGGAGCTTACTTAAAGATTAAAAAAAAAAAGAAAAACAGGGGTGCTTGGGTAGCTCAGACAGTTCAGCGTCTGATTCTTGGTTTCGGGTCAGGTCATGATCTCACGGTTGGTGAGTTCAAACCCTGCATCAGGCTCTGTGCCAAGCCTGCTTAGGATTCTGTCTCCCTCTCTCTGCCCCTCCCTTGCTTGCTGTCTACCTCTCTCGCTCAAAAATAAACAAATAAGCATTTGAAAAACAAAAATCCAAAAAAAAAAAAAAGAAAGAAAACCTTAAAGACTTCACCAAAAAATTACTAGAACTGATAAATGATTTCAGTAAAGTTGCAGGATACAAAACCAATGTACAGAAATCTGTTGCATTTCTATACACTAATAATGAAGCAACAGAAAGAGAAATTGAGAAAACAATCCCATTTACAACTGCATCAAAAATAACAAGATACCGGGGCGCCTGGGTGGCGCAGTCGGTTGAGTGTCCGACTTCAGCCAGGTCACGATCTCGCGGTCCGGGAGTTCGAGCCCCGCGTCAGGCTCTGGGCTGATGGCTCAGAGCCTGGAGCCTGTTTCCGATTCTGTGTCTCCCTCTCTCTCTGCCCCTCCCCTGTTCATGCTCTGTCTCTCTCTGTCCCAAAAATAAATAAACGTTGAAAAAAAAATTTAAAAAATAAAATAAAATAAAATAACAAGATACCTAGGAATAAACTTAGCCAAAGAGGTGAAAGACCGGTCATCTACAAACTATACAACATTTATGGAAGAAATTGAAGATGACACAAACAAATGGAAAGACATTTCACGCTCACTGATTGGAAGAACAAATATTGTTAATGTGTCTGTCCTATCCAAAGCAATCTACAGATTTAATGCAATCTTTATCAAAATACCAACAGCATTTTTCACAGAACTAGAACAAACAATCCTAAAGTTTGTATGGAACCACAAGAAAATGAGAAACAAAGCTGGGGGTATCACAATTCCAGACTTCAAGTTATATTACAAAACTGTAGAAATCAAAACAGTATGGTACTGGCACAAACACAGACACATAGAGTAACAGAACAGAACAAAGCCCAGACATAAACCCATGATTTATACAGTCAACTAATCTTCAACAAAAGAGGCAAGAATATGCAATGGGGAAAAAAATCTCTTCAACAAACGGTGATGGGAAAACTGGACAGTTACAAAAGAATGAAACTAGACACTTTCTAATGCCATACACGAAAATAAACTCAAAATGGATTAAGGACTTAAATGTGAGACCTGAAACCATAAAAATCCCAGAAGAGAACACAGGCAGGAACTTCTCTGACATCAGCCATAACAACAGCTTTCTGGATGAGTCTCAGAGGCGAGGGAAACACAAGTAAAAATAAACTATTGCGACTTCATGAAAAGAAAAAGCTTCTGCACAGCGAAGGAAACAATCAACAAAACTAAAAGACATCCCACTGAAAGGAAGAAGACATTTGCAAATGACATATCTGATAAAGGGTTAGTGTCCAAAATATATAAAGAACTTTTACAGTCAACACTTAAATAATCCAAATTAAAAATGGGCAGGTGCCTGGGTGGCTCAGTCCGTTAAGATTAAATACCCGACTCAATTTCGGCTCAGGTCATGATCTTGCAGTTTATGGGGTAGAGCCCCATGTTGGGCTCTGTACCGTCAGCATGAAACCTACTTGGGATTCTCTCTCTCCCTCCTCCAATCACACGTGCACATTCTCTCTCTCGTTCTCTCTCTCAAAAATAAATAAAACCTCAAAAAAATTGGCCAGAAGACATAAACAGACATTTCTCCACAAAAGACACACAGATGGCCAAACGACCTATGAAAAGATGCTCAACATCACTTATCATCAGAGAAATGCAAATCAAACCACAATGAGATATCACCTCCTACCTACCAGAATGGCTAAAATTCAAAACACAAGAAACAACAAGTGTTGGCGAGGACGTGGAGAAAAAGGAACCCTCGCGTACTGCTGGTGGGAATGCAAATTGGTGCAGCCACTGTGGAAAGCGGTGTGGGGGTTCCTCCAGAAGTTCAAACCAGAATTACCCTATGATCCAGTGATCTCACTACTCGGTATTTACCCAAAGAATGTGAGAGCACTCATTTGAAAAGATGTGCTCCCCTATGTTTATTGCAGCACTATTTACAATAGCCAATTGATGGACCAACCCAAGTGTCCATTGACAGATGAGTGGATAAAGAGGATGTAGTGTGTGCGTGTGTGTGTACATACACATATACACAATGGAATATTGCTCAGCCATAAAAAAGAATGAAATCTTGCCGTTTGCAACAACATGGATGATCTAGAGAGTATAATGCTAAGCGAAATAAATCAGAGAAAGACAAATACCATATGATTTCACTCATATGTGATACTTAAGGAACAAAGAAAAAAGAAACCAACGAAAGAAAAGACCCTTAACTATAGAGAACACACTGATGGTCACCAGAGGGAAGGGGGTGGTGGGATGGGGTCACTCTAAAGTGAGGGGGATAAGAGAACATTTATCAAGATGAGCACTGAGTAATGTACAGAATTGTTGAGTCACTATGTTGGACACCGGAGACTAACATAACACTGTGCATTAACTACACTGGAATGAAAATAAAAGGAAAAATTTTCCATGAAAAAGTAAAAATAAATAAATACCATATTTCAATGATATAAGACAAAAAACATAAAATATCCTATTAATTTGTATATTAACTACATATTAAAATATTTGACATTTTACATATATTGAGTTAAATGAAATATATTATGAAAATTGAGTTCATCTGAGTCTTTTTAACTTTTTTTGTGTGGCTATGAGAAAATTTAAAATTACACACACCGCCCACATTTGTGGCTTGAGTGATACTGCGTTTGGGCGGTGCCCTCTGTGTTGGAGCCGTGACCAGCGTAGAGGCTGGGTAGGGCTGGGAATTGTTTCTGATTATTCAAATGTTTTTTTAAATATAGATTTTTTTTTTTAAGTTAATTTATTTATTGTGTGAGAGAGCAACCAGGGGAGGGGCAGAGAGAGAGAGAAGCCCAAGCAGGCTCCGCACTGTCGGCGCACAGAGCCCGATGTGGGGCTCGATCTCAAACTGTGAGATCACGACCTGAGCCGAAATCAAGAGTCAGACGCTCAACCGACTGAGCCACCCAGGCGTCCCTGATTATTCAAATGTGTGAGGATGTCAGACTTTTTTCCCTAGGCTTTCGATGACTAATGAACAAGACCTGTTTCTAAATATGTGAACAATGCTCACACTGAAGTCCACCTTGCTGACTTGGACAGCTACTCGGTTCTTTGTGCCACTGTGTGCTGACTGCATGTGCAGGTCTGACGGGGGGCCTTGCTTTGGCCCTTCAACGACTTCCGGTCACCACTCACCGGGCAGCCGATGTAGCCCTCGTGCCTCCAGTCTTCCATCAGAAGACCCAGCTAGACGGGCTGCTGTCTCCCTCAGTCGGGAAGCCAGATGGGAAGGGACGCAGGCCCATATCGCTCCTGCTTCCCACCCCCCGCCCCCCGCCCCCCGCCCATCTCCTCACCTCCTGTGTTTCACACAAATGAAAGCTGGTTGCAGAGACCACTTTCCTAGGGAAGGAAAAGCAGACAGGAACGGGCCACCAGGACAGGGTGCATCCTGTAGCCCCTCAAGAAGGAGTCCATGTTTTCTCTGTAAGCTGTCTTCTTGTTGACTCTTGACCTGTTAGCAAGTGAGTACAGATATCAATCAGGGTCACACAGGGTGCAGGTGGGAGGAACTTGAGGAAATTGGGCTTGAACAAATGTAAAAAAAGGTTTCCTTATGACAGTATAGCTTGAGTCCTTAAGAAGGGCCCACTTACCCAGAGCTTGGCCACAGAAATTTGCTGTCTGACTCACCCCAGCCTCCACCAATCTGTCAACACCTTAGGAAACTGATGTTTTCTTTTTCTTTTAAAAAAATTTTGTTTAATGTCTATTTATTTTTGAGAGAGAGAGAGAGAGAGAGAGAGAGAGAGAGAGAGAGAAAGCACAGGGGAAGGGCAGAGTGGAAGACACAGAATCCAAAGCAGGCTCCAGGCTCCGAGCTGTCAGCACACAGCCTGACGTGGGGCTTGAACTCACAAACCATAACATCATAACCTGAGCCGAAATCAGACACTTAACCACCCAGGTGCCACCCAGGTGCCCTGGAAACTGATGTTTTCTCAACAGCTTTCCGGACATGCTATCCTAGATTATATATTTCCTCTTCTCCTAAGAAAAGGACACAAGTTACATTGAGTGAATTTGGGGCGAGGTTCTCCCTTTACTTCTCAGCTCCTGCTATGAACGTGAGTCATATCTACTTCAGCTCAAGGTCGTGGGAATACTGACTTCAGAAACTTTCAGAAACCTTACTGCAAGGTGAATGGTTTCCTCTTTTCCTAAATTGTTCTTCACTCTCAAACTGGCACCACCTCAGAGACAGCACATTCTCTAAGGCTCTGTCACTTGCACATTCAATTAGCAAATGCAAGGGGCGCCTGGGTGGCGCAGTCGGTTAGGCGTCCGACATCAGCCAGGTCACGATCTCGCGGTCCGTGAGTTCGAGCCCCGCGTCAGGCTCTGGGCTGATGGCTCGGAGCCTGGAGCCTGTTTCCGATTCTGTGTCTCCCTCTCTCTCTGCCCCTCCCCCGTTCATGCTCTGTCTCTCTCTGTCCCAAAAATAAATAAACGTTAAAAAAAATTTAAAAAAAAAAAAAAAAAAAATTAGCAAATGCAAAACCATCGTCAGAATGAATTAACACCATATTACAAGCAGATGTGAGAAACTTTTAAGAAAGCCAAGTTACGCATTTTATGTTCCTCTATCAAAACAATTCCAGATTTCCAAATGGTGTTAAAAATTAAGTATTGCATTTTTTTTTATTATAAGAGTTTATTTTTTTAGAGCAGTTTTAGGTTCACAGAAGAATTAAGAGGAAGGTACAGAGCTTTCCCACATACCCCCTGCCCCCGCACGCAGCCTGCCCCGCTAGCCGCATCTCCCACCAGAGTCGTCCATTTGTCACAACTGAGGAGCCCACACTGACTCATCACAATCACCCACAGCCTGTAGTGTAGTCTACACTGGGGCTCACTGTCGGTGCCGTACATCCCAGGCGTTTGGACAAACGCATAATGACGTAACTGTGATATGAGACAGAAAGGGAAGAAGAAATGCAGTCCCTTCATTGTGCAAGCTTACGATGTGCACGCGGTTTCTGGGCTGCAGTTCAGGAAGGAGATCCGTAGTTGTGCTGCACCGAGACGTGCAGAGCAGAGCTCGTGGAGGCCACGGTGGTGGGGTCTGCAGGCCAGAGTGCCTATGGCAGGGAGCTGCCCAGAAAAAGAGTCTCAGACATCTGCAGAGAGATCCCCCGACACTCTGCTGGCTGATGCTGTCTCTGCACATGAGTGAGAAAGCTCTACCCAAGCTGGGAAGGAACCATGACAAAGGAGCAGAAAGAATTCTCGGGAGCTCATGCAGAGCTGGGAGTAGTTTGCATTCCCACCAGCTGGAGCAGAAAGAAAGACAAAAACAGGAGGCATCAGGGAGGATTCTCAGAAGGGTAGCAACTCAGCAGTGGGCTGAACCGGACCCAGACTAAGACTGAATGCCGGTCTGCACTCCCCCCGCAACAAAGCTGAAATGCAAGCCTCCAACAGATCCACTGATTTCAAGTAAATTAACTGCAGGCCACAAAAAATTATTTCCAGTACTATCTAAAGGAATACAGTGAAATCCAGCACTCAAAACTGTAAAATTCATAGTGTCTGACATAAACTAATTACAGGCATGTAAAGAAGCAGGAATATCTGATCCATATCCAGGAGAAAAGCGGATCAGTTGAAATGGAGCCAGAAATGGCAGGGATGATGGAATTCACAGGCAAGGAGGTTAAGAGCCAATTGTAAGTTTGCTCCGTATGCTGAAGAAGACAGAGGAGAGTAAGAGCGTGATGAAGTACAAACAGAAGATAAAAAATGAAATTGACAGAGATGTAAAATACAGTAGCTGAATGAAACATGCACTTTGGAAGATTTGCAACTGATGAAAACATAGCAAAAGAAACTATCCGAAGTGAAGGAAAAAGAAAAAATATGTCAAAAAAGTAAACAGCACAACAGTGACCTGTGGTCTCATGGTCTAACATACAATAATTGGGGTCTCAGAGGACAGAGGTAAAGGGGAGAATCAGACAAAAAAAAATACTTGAAGAAATGAGAGCCACAGTTTTGCAAATTTGGTGAAAACTGCAAACCCACAGGCACAAGAAACTCAACAAGCCCCATGAAGAATATACCCAATGAAAACTCTGTAAAGGTAACTCATAATGAAGTTGAGGAAACCCAAGGGTAAAGCAGACGGGCTGAGGGGCAGGAGCGGGGCTGAAGTATATGCAAAGGAGCAAAGAGAAAAATGACAGCAGACTTCTCATAGGGAGCTATGCAAGCCAGAGACAGTGGAGAGAGATCCTTAAAGGACTAGAGGAAAAGAAAATGATAAACCCAGAACTCTTTGACCAGCCAAAAACAAAGCAAAAATTCTTCACAAAAGAAAGCTAAATACAGACATGCTTCATTTTGTTGCATTTCACTCTACTGAGCCTTGCAGGTAATGCATTTTTTACAAATAGAGGTTTTGTGGCAGCCTCGCATTGAGCAAGTCTGTAGGTGTCATTTTAACAACAACATTTGCTCACTTCATTTCTCTGTGTCACATTTTGGTCATTCTCACAATATTTCAAACTTTTTCAGTATCATATTTGTTATGGTGATCAGTGATTTTTGATATTATGAATGTAATTGCTCTGGAGTGCATAGACCATGCCCATTTAAAACAGCAAACTTGGGATGCCTGCGTGGCTCAGTCAGTTAAGTGTCTGACTTTGGCTCAGGTCATGATCTTGTGGTTCGTGGGCTCAAGCCCCGCGTCGGGCTCCGTGCTGACAGCTCAGAGCCTGGAGCCTGTTTCGGATTCTGTGCTCCCTGCTCCTCTCTCTGCTCCTCCCCGATCGCTCTCTGTCTCTCTCAAAAATAAACATTGAAAGAAATTATTTAAAAAAACAAAACAATAAAACAGCAAACTCAATTGATCATTGTTTATGTGTTCTGACTGCTCCATCGACTGGCCATTCCTCTGTCTCTCTCCCTCTCCATTGGCCCCCTATTCCCTGAGACACAACAATATTGAAATTAGGACAGTTAATAACCCCACAATGGCTTCTAAGTGTTCAAGTGAAGGGAAGAGTCACACGTCTCTCACTTGAAACCAAAAGCTGCGGGTGATTAAGCTTACCAAGGAAGGCATGTTGAAAGACAAGACAAGACATAAAGCTAGGCCTCTTGCACCAAACGGTTAGCTAAGTTGTGAATGCAAAGGAAAAGTTCTGGAAGGAAATGCAAAGGGCCACTCCGGGGAACACACAAATGAAAATAAAGTACAACAGCCTTATTGCTGATGTGGAGAACGTTTTAGTGGTCTAGATAGATGCCCAGACTAGCCACGACATTGCCCTAAGCAAAACCCTCATCTAGAGCAAGACCCTAACTCCCTTCAATTCCACAAGGGCTGGGAGAGGTGAGGGAGCTGCAGAAAAGTCTGAAGCTAGCAGGGGTTGGTTCTGGAGGTTTAAGGAAAGAAGCTGTCTCTGTAACATTAAAATGCCACATGAAGCCACAAGTACTGGTATAGAATCTGCAGCAAGTTATCCAGAAGATCGAGCTGAGATAATTCATGAAGGTGGCCACACTAAGCAACAGGCTTTCAGTGCAGACAATTTTCTATTGGAAGGGGACGCCATCTAGGACTTCCATAGCTAGAGAGAAGTCAAAGCCTGGCTTCAAAGCTTCAAAGGACAGGCTGACTCTCTTGTTAGGTGCTACTGCAGCTGGTGATTTAAGTTGAAGCCAGTGCTCATTCACCACTCCCAGAATCCTAGGGCCCTTCAGAATGATGCTAACTCTACTCCACCTGGGCTCTGCCCGTGTGGAACAACAGAGCCTGGATGACAGCACATCTGTTTACGACACGGTTTACAGAATATTTTCACTAAATAAGAAAGCAGAGTGGGAACACTTTCCAACAAATTTTATGAGGCCATAAGGTACTATGAGAAAAACCAAAGATACCACGAGAAAAGAAAATGAGCCTGGGTGGCTCAGTCGGTTGAGCATCCGACTTTGGCTCAGGTCATGATCTCACGGTCCGTGCGTTCGAGCCAGCATTGGGCTCTGTGCCGACAGCTCGGAGCCTGGAGCCTGCTTGGGATACTGTGTCTTCCTCTCTCTCTGACCCTCCCCCCCTCGTGCTCTGTCTCAAAAATAAATAAACATTAAAAAATTTTAAAAAAGAAAAGAAAATGGGGAACAAATATTACTCATAAACCCAAATACAAAAATCCTTCGCAAGATGTTGGTAAATGAAATCATACAACATAAGAAAAGGATAACACATCGTGGACACATGGGGTTCATCCCAGGACTGCAAGGCTGGCTTTAACGTTGAAAACTCAATCAATGGAGTTCACCGTATAAATGCACTACATAAGAAAACCACGTAATCATCTTCATAAAGGAAAAAAAAAGCATCTGACAAAATTTAACAGTGAATCTTGATTTAAAATATCAGAAGACTAAGAAAAGAGACTTTCCTCAACAGAATAAAGGACATCTAAGGAAAACTTATCGCTCTTAATGTTGGAAGATGATTTTTTTCCCTCTAAGTTTGGAAGGAAGCAAGGATGTGTGCCCTTATCACTTTTATTCTCGTTGGAATGAAGGTCTTAGATAGTACGATAAGGCAAGAAAAAGTTGCACAGATGGGGTCTCATAAAAGAGAGGGTTTTGATCATTTACTTTTTCCCTTTGCACTAAATTTACTTTTGAGAGTTAATGCTATTTTATTAAATAACCAGCTGCTTTTTGGCAAACCTTACTAATACCTAAATTATCAGCTACGTATAACAATGAATTTTCACAGAATTGAGGGCATGAGGAAGACACTCTGTCTCAGAACCTTGAATTTGGCTCAAATGTACGAGGAGTATTTCGTAGCCTCTTTTCAGAAGTGTCCTCTGAAGTAAAGAGTCCAGGAAAAAGAACAATGTTTTTTTGTTTCAACTTCTGTTCGTGTCAGAAGACCCTTGGGGAAATCTACCAGAAGGAACTTTTGTTCCCTGATTTGGGTGTGTTTAGAAGCGATAAACCTGGAGGGTAGACACGGGACGCTCATACCTCCCGTCGGACCCGGGGGGTGGCCTCGGAACCCTCGACCACAGTCTTCTCTGATGAGCCACCCCCGTGCAGCTGAGCAGACACCTGGAAGGAAATCTGTTTTCTGTCGCTGGAATATGATCTGTTTACTTGAGGGAAACGCATCCATGATTTGGGCTGTACTCATTCGGGCTGGCCTACCTGGCACTGGGCTGATCGGGATGTTTAGTTCTTGTATAAAATATGAAGGTATTTATCTCTGAAAATAGCCCAGCCACTCGACTCCAGGGCAGAGACAGTAACGGCTACAGTCTCTCTGTTAAGTTCATGAAGAAGTTCAGGGGTCAGAGGGCTAGTTTCTAGCTGTCACTTAGGACCCGAAATATGTTCACCTTTAAGGGAGGCATATTTAACTTTTCTTTTTTAACAGTTCCAGGAGTTAAATGGTCATAGAGTTACATGGTCCAGTCTCCCATCCCACAGGCAAGGGGACTCGGGGCGCAGGGAGGCCCGTGTGACATTTTAACGGTCTGCACTTAGGGTGAGCCAAGCTGTCTCAGTCCACACAGACTTCTATAATTGAATTACCAGACTGGGTGGCTTATAAACAACAGAAATCGACTTCTCCCAGTTCTAGAGGCACCAGCAGATCTGGTGTCTAGGGAGGGGCCGACTTCCTGGTTCACAGCCAGCCATCTTTTTTCTGTGTCCTCACAAGACATAAGGGGCGAGGGGGCTCTTTGGGGTCTTATAATGGCACTAATCCCATTCATGAGGGCCCCACCTCATGACCCAGGCGCCTTCCAGAGGCCCCACCTCCTAATACCATCACACTGGGGGTTAGCATTTCAACACAGAAATTTGGGTGTCGGTGGGGAGGGCACAAACATTCAGCCCATAACGTGAGCCTTGTCGTGTACCCTAACCCCTGTGCAGAAACCACTACAATAGAGATGGGGTCTTCAGGAAATTTGGAGGGGCGCCTGGGTGGCTCAGTCAGCTAAGCATCTGACTCTTGATTTCGGCTCAGATCATGATCTCGTGGTTCGTAAGTTTGAGTCCCGCATCAGGCTCTGTGCTGACAGTGTGGAGCCTGCTTGGGATTCTGTCTCCTGTCTCCTTCTCCCTCTCTCTCTCTCTCTCTCTCTCTCTGCCCCTCCCCTGCTCGCTCACTCTCTCTCAAAATAAATAAACATTAAAAAAAAAAAAAAAAAAAGGAAAGAAATTGTTGGGAGACCCGTGTCATAACCAAAGTTACAAAACCAAACCTAATGATGGTTTTCGGTTTTCGACATAACCTTTCATCTAGCAGTTGGAGGTGGGCTCCTTCAAGTTGACTGTGTATCTCCTACCTTGATTCTGGGGGAGATCCTTGATTTGGGGGGGACACAGATCGTCCAGCCTCGGTCCTCTCGTGCTTCTGAGCTGCGGGGCCCGCTGCAAAGGCGGGAGGAGAGCCAGCACCCAGGCTTTAGGGTAGGGAACCCACAGGTGGTCTGAGATCCGCAGTGGACGTCGACTGCTGTCAGTACATAGGTGTGGACTCACACACCTTGCAAACCAAGTATTAGGGACAGTCATGGCCACCACTGTTGGACTCATCTGTCTGCCTGTAGGCCATGAGCCAGCGGTCCCTATGGCCGGTTGTCTCCAGGGACTTCCTGCCCCCTCACTCTGTCCCCTCCTGCCCCTCGTCTGCAGGGGGAGCTGACCATGACCAGCGACATGGAGAACTTACAGAACGCCCTGTACCTAGACACGGTGCCAGAGCCCTGGGCCAGGCGAGCCTACCCCTCCACGGCAGGCCTGGGAGCCTGGTTTGCGGACCTCCTCGACCGAATCAAAGAGTTGGAGGCCTGGATAGGAGACTTCGCCATGCCTGCCACGGTGTGGCTGACAGGCTTCTTCAACCCCCAGTCCTTCCTGACCGCCATCATGCAGTCCACGGCCCGCAAGAACGAGTGGCCACTGGACCAGATGGCCCTGCAGTGTGACGTGACAAAGAAGAACAGGGAGGACTTCAGGAGCGCCCCTCGGGAGGGGGCCTACATCCATGGCCTCTTTGTGGAAGGCGCTCGCTGGGACGTACAGGTAAATCTTGGGGTGGGACACCCTCTGTGGGCTGATTAAATTACACATTGCCTCCATAGAGGGTGATTGTGCAAAGGGGATGCCCTGGACCTTCTGACCTGGGTGGCCTTTCCTTGAGGCTCTCAAGGCACTCTCATGCAGCCAGGGACGGTGTGGAGAGCACAGGCTTTGCGCCGATTAAAAGCAAGGGCTCTGGAACCAAACTGGCCGGATCTGAATCCCAGCACTACCGTCCGTTAACTCTGGGACCTTGGGACGTGGTTCTACCTCTCCAAATCTCAGTTTCCTCAAGTGTGAAAGGGGAAAATAAGAGTTGCCGCAAAGATGAGTTCATATGCGGGGACACCTGGAATTGTGCCCGGCACACACAGAATGCTCCAGAAGTGTGAGAGTCACTAGCTGTCGAGCTATCCCTGATGCTTGCTGCCCACCCTGGGGATGTCATTTCACCTTCCAGGGCCACTTTCCTCATCCACGAGCTCTAGAAGGACAGGAATCCCTTCTGCCTTTTACACTGCCCCCATCTCCAAAGGGAGCCCAGTAGATACTATTTCAACGTGACATTCTGAAAGGGTTCCTCACTGGAGCCTAATAAAGATTTGAGTCACCCTAAGATTGGCTGGGATAAATGACACGGGCAAGGACGGATACCTCCAGAACAAGTTCACGTTTGTGATAACACATGATCTGGAAGAAGTGCTTAGTCACATATCCCGCTCGGCAAGTGCCACTCAACTATTCCTAGCTGTTAGTACAGAGTTAATGGGGAAAAACTGTCAGGTGATCTAAACTATAGGGACGCCTGGGTGGCTCAGTCGGTTGAGTGTCCGACTTCAGCTCAGGTCACGATCTCACAGCTCGTGAGTTTGAGCTCCATGTTGGGCTCTGTGCCGACAGCTCAGAGCCTAGAGCCTGCTTTGGATTCTGTGTCTCCCTCTCTCTCTCTGCCCCTCCCCCACTTGTGTGCTCCCTCCCCCTCTCTCTCTCTCTCAAAAATAAACAAACATGAGGGAAAAAAAGATCTAAGATATCATAGAAGGCCACGTAGGCCATGTAAATATACATACAGAGCTATACTGGATCAAACAGTGTCTACCAAAATTCGTGTCCACCTAGAACCTCAGAATGTGCCCCTATCTAGACATAGGCTCTTTGCAGATATATGCAGTTGAGGTGAGGTTATACTAGAGCAGAGAAGGCCCTAAATCCAAGGACTGGTATCCTTATAAGAAGGCCATGTTGGAAACACAGAAGAGAATGCCCTGTGAGGACAGAGGCAGAGATTGGAGTGATGTATCTATAAGCCAAGGAATTCCAAGGAAGCCCCCAGAAGCCAGGAGAGATACATGGGATAGTTTCTGCCTCAGGGCCTCCAGAAGGCACAGACCCTACCTACACCTTGATTTAAGACTCTGGCCTTCAGGGGTGCCTGGGTGGCTCAGTTGGTTAAGCAACCGGCTCTTGGTTTCGACTCAGGTCATGTTCCCCAGGTTTGTGAATTTGAACCCCACTTCAGGCTCTGCACTGGCAGCGTGGAGCCTGACTGGAATTCTCTCTCCTCCTCTCTCTACCCTACCCCTGCTATGCATATGTGCTCTCTCTCTCAAAATAAAGTTAAAAAAAAAAAAAAAAAGTAAAGAAAATAAGAAAAATTAGCAAAAAAAAAAGTCTGGCCTTCAGAACTGTGAAAGAATCATTTCTGTTGTTTTAAGCCACCAAATCTGTGGTAATTTGTCATAGGAGCTCTATGGAACCAATCAAGGGCCAACAGAGAGGAGGACAGCAAAGTGGGACGGTGTTCAAACAGCCTGAACCTTGAGAAGGAAGCTGACTTCCCCTTCTCCACCTGAACATTTGTCCAAGATTCTGTGAGCAGGGGAGTCACACCTGGATGCTATTAGGTGTAGGGTGCTGTAGGGTGGCCAGAGCTAGAATATCAAAAAAAAAAACCCAAAGTGAGCAAGTGGGGAAGAAGTTCAGAAGAATGCCAGCACTGTGGGGGAGGGGGAAAAGACACTGATTCCAATCATCTAACTCCAGTATTTTATGACCTTGTTTCTGTATAATAATAACTTCCCAGGACACCTGGGTGGCTCAGTCGGTTGAGCATCTGGCTTCGGCTCAGGTCATGATCTTGTGGTTCATAAGTTCGAGCCCCGCATCGGGCTCTGGGCTGACAGCTCAGAGCCCAGAGCTGCTTCAGATCCTGTGTCTCCCTCTCTCTCTGCCCCCACCCCTCACCCTCTCTCTCAAAAATAAATAAACATTAAAAAAAATTTTTTATAAATAATACTAATAACAACTTCCCAAAAAGCAATGCCCGCCCACCAAGAACTCTTAGTCTCAGTTTCTACCCCCAAAAAGATGTCAGCAAAAACATAAGAGTAAGAATGTCCAAATATCCTCTCCTCCATAAAATAACACTGGCCCCACATTATCAGAGCTTAACTTTTGCACAGGACTCTAGAAATCAACTAAAGGCTTTCAGCAACCCAAGGAGTATTTAGTGAAGAAAAATGTCCAAAGCTCAGTAAGAGAATAAGCTTTGTGGCCTTTTAACTTGCCCTTTTCCCATCCCCATCCCCACCAACTCTGTGGTGGCCTCGAAAACCAATGTGCTCTAGTCACAGTGAACACAGCAGCCTCCCAGCCACTGGAGGGGGCAAAACGGAGTTGGAGTACTTTCAAAGACCCATTCCCAGAAAACGGTCATTATTTTCCCTATGTGGTGGTTTCCAGGAAGACCCCACTTACAAGTCTGCTTTACTTGACCAGAGTTGGAGCTCACCCAGGGCAACACCTTTCCCCCCTGAAGGCATGTACTGAAAACAAAGACAACTATTTAACCTCCAGCTTGCCTGAGGTAGTAGATAACTACTCAGGGTCACCTGGATGGCTCAGTCGGTTGAGCGTCTGACTTCCGCTCAGGTTCATGATCTCGCGGTTCGCGAGTTCGAGCCCCGCATCAGGCTCTGTGCTGACAGCTCAGAGCCTGGAGCCTGTTTCAGATTCTGTGTCTCCCTCTCTCTCTGCCCCTCCCCTACTCGTGCTCTGTCTCTCTCTGTCTCAGAAATAAACATAAAAAAAAAAAATTAAAAAAATAAACAGTGGAACAAATACTAGGCTAACTACAAATACTAGGCTAACTAGGCTACCGCTTAAAAGGAAAAGCTGGAGAATGAGATGACCTCCAACTCATCCTTGGAAACCTAGAGGGCCATGCCCATGGGCAGGGCTGTGCACAGGCTCAAGAAAGCCCTGAGAAGTCTGTAAGCTCACTTCTGGCTGACCCTGAGGCTCTGCGCAAGCAGGAAGTGAAGGCTAAGGCAGAGTTTTCAACTGCCTGGCTGAGCCCTGGAGGCATGCGCAACACACGCACAGAGCCCTGGGGCAGAACCTGTGAGACTCGCTGGATCCAGGCGTCTAAGAAACCTCTGTCCAACTATGTGCTGACCACCAAGCTAACTAAGCAGGCTACTTCAGGAGCCTTAGGTGTCAAAGACAGACTATAGAGAGTCAGTTCAGAAAAGTCATTCAACAAACAACAACAAACTCTGTGGAGGGAGCCTGACTTTTGGAGTTGCCACAATGTATTATTTAAAATATTCAAGTTGTCGGGTCGCCTGGGTGGCTCCGTTAGTTAAGTATCCAGCTTCGGCTCGGGTCATGATCTCACAGTTCGTGGGTTTGAGCCCCACACGGGGCTCTGTGCTGACAGCTCGGAGCCTGGAGCCTGCTTTGGATTCTGTGTCTCCCTCTCTCTCTCTACCCTCTCCCACTTGTACTTTCTCTCTCAAAAATAAATAAACATTAAAAAATAAAATAAAAATTAAATTAAAAAATTAAAATTAAATAGAGGAATTCAACAGAAGATTTGAGTAGACAAGAATCGCCAAACTTGGAAATGTATCACTTGAGATTATCCAAGCTGAGAAGCAGAAAAAAAGAACAAAATAAATGAACAGTTTAGAAACCTGAGGAATACTCAAGCATACAAACATCTACATAGTAGGGGTCCCAAAAGGAGAAGAGAGAGAGAAATAGCCAGAAGAATATTTGAAGCAATAATGGCCACTTTCCAGATTTGATTAAAAAAAAAAAAAAAAAAGATTAATCTACACATCCAGGAATCTCAACAAAATCTAAATAGGATAAACTTAGAAACCCATACACAGACATGTCATAAGGTAAAGAGAGAACCTTGAAAGCAATCCATCACTTCCAAGGGGTCCTCCATTGGATGAACAGATGATTTCTCTTAAGAAACCATGAAGGTCAGAAGACAGTAGAATGGAAGTCATAGTGCCGACAGAAAGACTGTCAGCCAAAAATTCCATATCCAGTAACACTATCTTTCAAAAATGAAGGAGAAATTAAGACATTCCCAAGTTTAAAGAGAGAGAGAGAATTCACCACTAGCAGACCAAACCTATAAGAAATACTTAAGGGAGGGGCGCCTGGGTGGCTCAGTCGGTTAAAGCGTCCGACTCTTGATTTCGGCTCAGGTCATGATCTCATGGTCATGGGATCAAGCCCCACATCAGGCTCCGCAATGAGTGTTGAGCCTGCTTAAGATGCTCTCTCTCTCCCTCTGCCCCTCTCCCCTGCTTACTCTGTCTCTCTCAAATAAAAAAAAATTTTTTTGAATAAAAAAAAAAAGAAAAAGAAATACTTAAGGGAGTCCTTCAGAATAAAATGAGTTACAAGACAGTAACTCAAGTCCACATGAAGAAACAGAACACCAGCAAAGGTAATTATGTCTGTAAATATATAAGAAAATATAAATGGATTTTTGTTTGTAACTTTTATTTCCTTCCTGATTTAATGGACAATTGCAGGAAGCAATAACTCTAAATCTGATAAGCAGAAAGATGTAATTTGTATCATGAAAACAGCACAAGGTCTTAAGCAGAGGAAGGGGAAGGAAAGGAACATATAGAGGAATAAAGTTTTGTCTACTACTGAAGTTAAGTTGGTATTCATTGAAGTTGATGTTTATACACTGAAGTTCATTGTAATCCCTAGGGAAATCACTAAGAAAATAATTTTTTTTATATAGTAAAAGAAATAAGGGAATTAAAATGATACACTGAAATAGATCTATTTAACACAAAAGAAGGCAGCAATGGAGAAACCAAGGAACAATATAGACCCAAGACATAGAAAACAAAGAGTCAAATGGCAGATGTAAACCTTACCTTATCAGTAATTACATTAAATATAAATAAATTAAACACTACAATCAAAAGGCAGAGATTCGCAGAATGGATTTTTTTTTTAATGATACAGGTATATGCTGTCTACGCGAGATACACTTTAGATTCAAAGACACAAATAGGTTAAAAGTTAAGAGATGGAAACAAATATGCCATTCATATAGAGAATTCAACCATAATCACTGGAGGCACCAATACCCCACTACTCATGGTGGCTGCCCATGGTTAATTTCTTGGGGGGCGGGGGGGGAGGAGGGGTGATGAAAATGTTCTGGAATTACAAAGTGATGATTGTACATTAAAAAACACTGACTTGTACATTTTAAAAGGGTTGGTTCTGAGGTACGTGAGGAAAAAAGAAAGGTTCTACCCCTTCTCCCACTCCCTGCCATAAACACTCAGTTGTTGACGTTAAGGGAGTGCCTACTGTTTCCCTAAGATCTGTTACTCATCATGCCTCATACCAGCCTCTAACAGAACTGAAAAGGCACATCCTCCCCTTTAAATGCATTTCATAGAGGGGCACCTGGGTGGCTCAGTCGGTTGAGCATCCAACTTCAGCTCAGGTCATGATCTCAAGGTCTGTGAGTTCGAGCCCTGCATTAGGCTCTGTGCTAATGGCTCAGAGCCTGGAGCCTGCTTCAGACTCTGTGTCTCCCTCTCTCTCTGCCCCTCCCCTGCTTGCTCTCTGTCTCTCTCTCTGTCTGACTCTCTGTCTCAAAAATAGTAAACATTAAAAAAAATTTAAAAATAAAACATTTCATGGAAAATGAGCCAAGCTCTATCCATAGTAGAAGGGGATCAAAGTCACCAGGGCAACTGCGAGGTATCTGTGAATCACTCTGTATCAACATTTCCCACAGTAAGTTCCATAAAACACTAGTGCCATAGGAAATAAATAGATTGAAAAGAAAAGAGTCCTGTGGTCAAATAAGTTTGGGAAGCACCAGGTTAAATAAAGTTCACCCCTTTTCTTTACTGCTAGGACTTCCTGTCTTCAGTGTATGGTAAGCACCTTTTCCCAAGCTTATTTGATACAGGAATGCTTTTGGTCCTCAGAACATTTCTCAGGACTAGGAAAAAAAAATAATAGTAAATAAAAATAAACAGCCCCACATCACTCTATTGATTCATCTCAGAAAACCACAGAGGCCCCAACTAGAAAGCTCCAGAAGTTAGGTCCCTATCACATGAGTAAAGATAGAACACAGCTCCGCTCAAGAAGTCAAAATGCTCTAGAGGGTGGAGGAGGTCCCATATGAAGCTGAAAAAGACAAAACCGAACCCTTAAAATCTAAAGCATTTGCTGGCACGAACTGTGTCTTCCTCGTCTTTCAAAGCCCTAGCACCTTCCATGATGACCATCTGGCAAATAGTTGCATTCGATATGCTTATGAAGTGAATGGATGAGGAAATAAAAATAGAGGCTCAAGTCACAAAGGGATTAATCTGCATATGATACATAACAACTTCTAGAACTCTCCGTCAGAAAGTGATTTAGGCTGGAAAACAGCAGAAATCGGTTTCCCGCATCTCAGCTGCCGTCCCATCGTGGGTTAACAGTTCATAAGGCAGCCAGGCCTTCCCGGTGTCTCAGCTGCTGGGCCTTCTGACAGGAGGCTGGCTGGCTGGCTGCACTCTGTGTCTGATCTAAGGTGGCTCCTTTCATGTTCTTGTCCCCAGGCAGGGGTCATTACGGAGGCGAAGCTGAAGGACCTGACACCCCCCATGCCCGTGATGTTCATCAAGGCCATTCCTGCGGATAAACAGGACAGCCGCAGCGTCTATCCTTGTCCCGTGTACAAGACTTGCCAGCGGGGACCCACCTACGTGTGGACTTTCAACCTGAAGACCAAGGAGAAGGCATCTAAGTGGGTTCTTGCTGGAGTCGCTTTGCTTCTCCAGATTTAGCCACTGAGAACACAAGACTGGGCTGGAAGCTGCCCAGAGGGACAAGGCGGGGAGGGGTGACACAGACGCATAGATAAGAAATCACATGTACTTGGGGCACCTGGCTGGCTCAGTCGGTTAAGTATCTGACCTCGGCTCAGGTCATGATCACGCGGTTTGTGAGTTCGAGCCCTGCTGACAGTTCAAAGCCCGGAGCCTGCTTCGGAGTCTGTCTCTCCCTCTCTCTGCTCCTCCCCTGCTCGTCCTGTCTCTCTCTCTCTCTCTCTCAAAGATAAACAAACATTAAAAAAAAAAAATCACATGTACTCACAATTCTGTAGAATTCTTGTAGGGAACCCGGAGAGATATGCCTACAATTGCGGCGACAGCTGGACGAATTCGGGTCCAGGAACGAGTGGGGGAAGCATTTCACAACACTGCACCGTTCCTAATAAAGTGATTTATTCTTCGACTGTGTCTGGTCCCAGCTTTGTGAGCAGAGTCATAAATGATCCTGAAGAGACCAAGAGAAACGAACCACAAACACCTGAGCCCTGATGTAGTTACACGGCACGGTACCCAGTGCTCCGCTCCCAGCTACTCCATAGACCAGCGGCTGTCAGCATCGCCCCAGGGTCAGAGGCTGCATTGTGACCAGTTACTCTGGATCAGGGATCGCCAAATTTTTTCTAGAAAGGGCCACTCGGTAAATGGTCTATGCTTTGCAGGGCATTTTTCTCTGCTGCAATGACTCAACCCAGAACATAAATAAATGGGTGTGGCTGGGCTCCAGTAAAACCATATTTACAAAAACAGATGCTGAGCCACATTTTGCCGATCAGTGATCTAAAGGACAGAGGAAGTACACATAGGACATGTATCCCTTATTAACTCACACATGCATTCAGTAAGTTAAACACTTACCATGTGCTGAGAACACAACCGTGAATGAGATAGGTTGTTTCCCAGCATCTCTATCATCCATCAGATCATTTCAGAGGGACCCATGAAGAAACCCTGTGCCTGCAGCTTTTTAGCCTAAAAGTTTTCTAGATTTTTCTCTGCCACATTTTCGCTGGAATCCCAAAGAGCTCCACTGTTTTAAAGAGCTCTTATAGGAAGGTTTGCTAAGAAGAGTCCAGGAGGGCCCAGTATTCCTTCTGGAATCATTACCGCCCCCCCCCCCATATCCTTGATGAATTAGGATTTACAACAGGGGCCCTTAAACTTGAGCTGGCATCCGAGTTCCCCTGGAGGGCTGGTTAATCTCTCTCAAAAATAAACATTAAAAAAAAAACCTGAAACATAAAATCCCACCACCCTACAAATCTCTGCTGTACCAAATACAAAATCGAACGCTGGTTCCTCCATGATTTTCCTGCTTTCTGCCCTGTGGTTCCTGAACTTCCTAATGAGGGGCCTTCCCCCTCACCTTCATGCGACAAGGGGGTTAAAAATCCCTCTGGAATCCAAGAAATCCAACTTGAGTTTCAATCTGCCGGTTCGTGCCTACAGATCACTGCCCTCCTTCCTGGTCCTCACCAGCAGCAGTAAACTCGGAGCAGGCAAGAGGAGGATGAAGATGGAAGGAAGGTGAAACTCCCACACTATGAGAGCAGGACACTGGGGGGGGGGGGGGGGGGGCGTGTGACTTCGAAGAGGGGACAAGCGGGCAGGTTAGATGTATGTGTCACACCCCTAGACAGAACAGACATTACATCACTACTGACTTCTTCCTAATATCTACTGACAAAATGGGGTAATAAAGGTAATTTGAAAGCACAGAACACTCTGGAAAATTGATAGCCAGGAGAAAGAGGGGCAGGTTGAGGCAGGTGAGCAAGCGGGAGATGAGCTCAGAAGAGACAAAGAATGCCCAGCGCTAACCCAGCTCTCACACCTGGGCACCAGGTTAGCGATTTCCTGTCGCTCTTCCACTGACGGATACACCTGGTAAGTCTGTACGGGATGGTCAGGTGCTCAACTACCGTTCAGGGTGATTCCATGAGAAAATGCACCCTGAGTTACGCTTAGAACACAGGGGACACTTCAGACACAAAGAAAGATACGGGGGAACTCTAAGAAGTTTATTTAGAACGAGAGACACTTGAGGTTAATTTTGCACCCGTGTGGCAAGGAACACACGTGAGCTCACTGGCCCTCTCTGCTGCCCTTCCTGTGACAGAAGGCCTGCTCCCGAACCCCCCTCCTAAACCGCTGATCCCAGGCCCTTCCCAGGAGCCGCCAGGAGCCGCCATGCAGCCAATCCAGTTGAGCTCTCCCCAGACGGCACTTGTAGAACAGGATCTCCAAGTGAACCTTCTTCCCCAAGGGATCCACCGCAAGAGACGAGCTGACGGAGAAAGACCACTCTTTCTCCCGACGCAGAGGCAAGAAATGAAACCCACACGAAATCCAACCCAGAGGCCAACGTGTCCTCCCAGTCCAAAGCCGTGCCCTGGTGACTCTCCTCTCGAATCCATAAAATAACAGAGAGAACAGGGCTGGCCTTTAAGTGATGCGATGTCTCCAGATGGAAGGAAGTATTTTTAAATGGCCCAGAGATAGAAATGGGCTCAGGGAGCTTGGCTACTGAAAGGGCTTCTTTCCTAAGTGGGATCTTTGATGTTTATCGAGGCTCGAGCTCCAGCTGAAACTCTTCCCGCAGCGGGGACACTTGTACGGTTTCTCTCCTGTGTGCACTCTCTGATGCCTGTTAAAGTTTGACCTCTGAATAAAACTCTTCTCGCAGATGGGACATTTGTAGGGCTTCTCTCCCGTGTGGATCTTCTCGTGGTGACGCAGTCCCGAGAAGTCGCTGAAGCCTTTGCCACAGTGGCCACATTTACAGGGCTTCTCCCCCGTGTGGATTCTCTGGTGCTTCACAAAGTCTGAACTCCGCAGAAAGGCTTTTTTGCAGGTGGGGCACTGGAAGTATGTCTCTCCAGTGTGAGTTCTCTGGTGAAAAACAAGCTGAGAATTCCTGTAAAAGCTTTTCCCACACTCCCTGCAGGTGGGGAGTTTTTGGGCCATGGGGGCCCTCGGCTGCCCCTTCGGGGAGGCATCTCTCTTCTCCTCCAGCCACAGCAGGGACAGTTCTTCTGGACGGGGACTGGCCACATGCTGTTTCCCAGAATTCCTCTCTTGAGGAGAGAGCTGGCCCACCGGCCCCTCACCCTGCAGGTCTCCCGGGGCCTCGGGGCGACTGTCCACTTCTCCAAAGCATCTCGGTGCATCCTCACCGAAGAGGCCGCTCAAGGAGGCCTGGGCAGGCACCTCCCCTGAGGCGTGGCAGGAGACGTCGGAAGGCTCCTGGCCCCTGCAATTTTCCAAATTCAGGTTCTCTTTGTCATTCTCTTGCCTGTCTCCTGGAAGAAGAAAGAAGATTTGAAATCGTTCCATCAGTGCTGTGCCCTGTTTTCTAACCCCTACGTCAAGAAAAAGGTCCTCGGAAAACATGAATTCTCCTTATCAAGAAGGCGTCAGTGAGTGAGGAAGGAAGACACCATCCGGCCTGGGCGACCGGACACTCACTGCACTCATGCTGGGGTCCGGGCTCAGTGTCCAGCTCCAGAGCCGAGAACCTCACAGGGCAGACGGAGCGCACAGAGGGCTCTGCTGACCGCCCCGGCCCCCCATAAACGAGCGGCGTGCATTTCTTAAGGCCCAGGAAAAACAAGTGTATTATGTAAGGGCGTTACTTTGCAAAACGATTTGTTTTTATCTGATTACATCTAAAGCACTAAAAGCAATTTGGAGAGAAAAACATAAAGAAGAAAAGCAAATCGACCTCAATCACACCATCCAGAGGTAGCAACCATGATTATGTATTTCCTTCTGGTCTTTGTTTAGTCTTTACCTATGTATGTATGTGTGCTTTTTTGGGGGGCGGGGTGGGGAGGACTCACAGTTTGTGAGTTCGAGCCCCGTGTCGGGCTCTGTGCTGACAGCTTGGAGCCTGGAGCCTGTTCCGGATTCTGTCTCCCTTTCTCTCTGCCCCGCCCCTGCTCACACTCTGTCTCTGTCTCTCTCAAAAATAAAAGTTAAAAAAAAAAAAAAAATTAAAAAAATTTTCTTTTGCTCATACCTTAAGTTTTTGGTTGCTACCACTAAATGATACGTAAAGATTTTTATTCTGGTGGTAGAATATGTTTTCCAACTTTTATACGTTATTTCTGTAGACCTAAGGAAGCTATTCACCTTTCTCTTTTCTGCATCAGTGCCTTCAAATTATCTGCTAGAGCCCCAGGAATCTGCTAAAGAGTTAGATCTGACTTAATTCACAAAGTCTTAGGACACACCCCTCTCAGATGACAAATGCACTTTCTCTGTTCTTTAAAGTGACAAAGGTACTTTCTCTTGTCTTTAAAGGAGACTTTATGAATATCATTTGAAAGCTGAATAATGATCTATTGTAGAGACGTCACCATGAACACATAATAGCAAACACATGATTTACTGAAGGATTTTACTACTCTGGACACCGAAGCTATTTGTTGTGGGTTTGCTACTATAACGCTGTGCTTTTTCTTCATATATCTTTGCCCACATTTCTGTCCATTTTGGGTTCCCTGCAGGGTTATTACCATGTCAGCAGGCGCGAACATTGATACTGAGGCTCCTGACACTGGCTGGCGAATCAATCTCCAGGACTGTGCCACCCCCCAGTATGACCAGCTGGGCTAAGCAAAGGACAGTGTTCGGGCCTTAAGTACTGAGTATTTGTAAAATATTGGCCTTCTCTGAGGGGCGCCTGGGTGGCTCAGTTGGTTAAGCATCCGACTTTGGCTCAGGTCATGATCCCATGGTTCATGGGTTCGAGCCCCGTGTCAGGCTCTGTGCTGACAGCTCGGAGCCTGAAGCCTGCTTCGGATTCTGTCTCCCTCTCTCTCTGCCCTTCCCCTGCTCACTGTCTGTCCGTCTCTCAGAAATAAATGTTTAAAAAAAAAATTTTTTTTTTTTAATATTGGCCTTTGAAACCAGTGAAAACATAGTTTCTCACTGTTATAAATTTTAACACCTTTGTTATTAAAGGATGAATTTTTTCACATTTAAGAGCTACGTTTCGTAAAGACTGCTGCCCATTCTTTCATTGAGAAAGTCATTTTTTTCTTTCTTATTATCCTGCATTAACTCTCACCATGTTAAGAAAAATACTCATTTAGGGGCGCTTGGGTGGCTCAGTCTATTGAGCGTCTGACTTCAGCTTGGATCACAATCTCGCAGTTTGTGAGCTGGGGCCCCGCATAGGGCTCTCTACTGTCAGCATGGAGCCCAACTCAGATCCTCTGTCCCCTGACTCTCTCTGCCCCTCCCCTACTTGCGCTCTCTCTCTCAAAAATATACAGAAAGAAAGAAAGAAAGAAAGAAAGAAAGAAAGAAAGAAAGAAAGAAAGAAGAAAGGAAAGAAAGATAATCATTTATCTGTCATTTTCATGAACAATGTTTTTCACCAATACCTGAATTTTGTTTGTGGCCATTTATGTATATGTGTAAGTTGTGGGGGTTTTCTTAATTTTAAGTATACTCAAGTCTATTTTTTTTTCCTAACATTTATTTATTTTTGAGAGAGACAGAGCACAAGTACAACCGGGGCAGAGAGAGAGGGAGGCACAGAATCTGAAGCAGGCTCCAGGCTCCGAGCTGTCACAGCACAGAGCCCGACGCAGGGCTCGAACCCATGAACTGTGAGACCATGACCCGAGGTGA
This sequence comes from Lynx canadensis, assembly GCF_007474595.2. NCBI lineage: Eukaryota > Metazoa > Chordata > Mammalia > Carnivora > Felidae > Lynx > Lynx canadensis. The sequence goes on from NC_044316.2 coordinate 5,862,417, forward strand.
AGTCGGACACTCAACCGACTGAGCCACCCACGCGCCCCAGTGTACTCAAGTCTATTCATCTTTTCCCTAATGGTTTTCCTCCATGGCTTTTATACTGATAAAACCTTCCCCGCCCAGACAGTGAGTCAAACAGTCACCCGTTTCCTTCCTTATTATTATGTTCCTATTTTATCTTTTTCATCTATTTCCAACTTATTTTGGTGTATGACATTCATCACATTTAAACCGATGCCTCTTCCCAAAGAATGCTGTTCACGGAAGAACACCTCATCCACAGACCCTCGTGGCCTCTTCCTTGGTCTCACATCAAATTCTTGCCCAGGGGCGCCTGGGTGGCTCAGTCGGTTGAGCGTCCGACTTCGGCTCAGGTCATGATCTCGCGGTCTGTGAGTTCGAGCCCCGCGTTGGGCTCTGTGCTGACAGCTCGGAGCCTGGAGCCTGCTTCCGATTCTGTGTCTCCCTCTCTCTCTGCCCCTCCCCCGCTCATGCTCTGTCTCTCTCTGTCTCAAAAATAAATAATAAAACATTTCAAAAAATTTTAAAAAAGAAATATGTTTTTATTGGGGCGCCTGGGTGGCCCAGTCAGTTAAGCATCCAACTTCAGATCAGGTCATGAGTCACAGTTTGTGGGTTCGAGTCCCACACCGGGCTCTGTACTGATAGCTTGGAGCCTGGAGCCTGTTTCTGAGTCTGTGTCTCCCTCTCTCTCTGCCCCTCCCCAACTTGTGCTCTGTCTCTGTCTCTGTCTCTGTCTCTCTCTCCCTCTCAGAAATAAACAAACATTAACAAGGATTTTTAAATTAAAAAAAAGAAGTATGTTTATATTGAAATATGGAACATACACACATACTTAGAGCAAAAATTTCCTAAAATATTACCCACCCTGATATTTTCTGATATTCTCCATTCAATCTTATCACTGCAGTTTTTTTAAATTCTGGATACAACCCACAACAGGATTTCACACTACACTGATTGGTCAGGAAATGCAGTTTGAGAAACCCTGCTCCAAAGGAATCCTTGTGAGAACAGTATTAGGATAAACATATTGGTTAAAATTAAAATCGTACATTTCACATGAAGCTTGCTGTCTCTTAGTGTGTTAGTTGGCAAAGGGAAATAGTTGGATCCCACTAGAAAGGATCACTTTCCATACACTTCTCATCCCTGGTCCTTTTCTTCCTCCACAGTTCTGGGATCTTCTGTACATGGCGAAGTGTATGTTGAGGGGGGCCGGGGGTGCAGGTATGTGTGGACGCGAGGCGTTACACCCGCAACGCTTTAAACAGAGTGCAGGAAACAAAGGGTGATGGCTGCATGACCACAGAAGAAGTTCACATATTTCCCCGCCTCCTGTCTTAGAATACATGATTTACAGGAAGTGTTTGTTGTTGCTGCTGTTTCGAGGAAGTCAGGTGCCTGGAGATTAGTTAAATGTGTTTTTCTGTCAGTTTGTCTTATTCAGTCTTCACTTCACTGCAACAATTACGAAAACCAGAAGGGTCAGGAAGAGTGATTGCCTACTGCTGTTCCATAACCTTTCTAGAAAGGAATTCTATCTGTGTCGGTATCAGTCTGTACTAACCCTAACTTGCTCTGAGGAAGCAAGCAGTCACGGCAGACAAGCCCGAAGGCAGCGGGTCCGATGTGTGGTCTCTGTTCCACGATCACGTATGTATGTTCCAGCAGCCCGTGCACCAGAGATGAGGAGACCCAACCTCGGGACTCACACTGGACTGACCAGATCGTGGCTGGTTACAGACAATGTCACAGACCTCAGGTCCTTGTACCCCCCTCCGATTTAATGACAGGAGGTCAGGAGGGGCTCGGCCCCAGTGAACGACCACTCACCTAGGCAGGCGGGCCTCGGGATCTTCTCACTAAGGTGAGGGTGCCGCCCGGCAGGCTCTTCCCCATACTCCGTTGGACCAGTCGGATCAGGCTTGGAACTGGAAATGCCTGGTACACAGAGGGACGACATGAAGCCCAGGTGAATGGGGAGAACTAGGGACCAGTCTGGGTCTGTCAAAGGCACAACCTGAGTGCGAAGAGGAAATAGGAAGGATCTGGGGACCACTTAAAAAACCTTCTCTTAGAAGGCTACTGGGAGCTTCTCAGACACCAGTACTCATGACGTGACCAGGATGTATGGTGAGGGTCACAAGGTGACCGGAAGGGCCCGCCTGCACACCAAGGCTCGCGTTTGGGCGAGCCGCTGCTTCTTGGCCCAGTGGGGCTTAGTGGCACAGAGCAGGGACTCAGACACACCGAGTTCCATCGTTCACTCAGCACTTACAAGGAACGTGACAGGAGCTGACGCTCACTCTCGTCATCCTTCCCACGGGAACACCATCCCCGACCTCGTACATTTAAGGAGTAACCACGCATAATGCAGCCGTGACAGTTCCGGGCACACAGACCCTGCTATCCCCAGTTCCCAGACATGTCCCCAGTGCCCCCTTCCCCCGAAGAACTTCCATGGAAGCAGCTCTCTCTAACGGACACAGAAAATGTTTAACGTCTGCTCCCGCCGGACTGGCCCGCACCCTCACCTCCGGAGACCATCTTCCCATAGGTCTCCAGCATGAGATCCCAGTACTGCTCCTTCTGGACGGACTCCAGGTGCCTCCACGGCTCCTAGAAAACATGCGATGACATGACTCCAATGCACGTTTCTGAACCCAGCCTTCCCTCCCTGTAGGAAAGTGGAGGAAAACAGGCCTATGCCCTCGCCGCCTGGCCATCAGATGATCTAAGGAATCACAGGAGGTAGTTCAAGGGAAGAGGCCAAGGGGAAAACAACAGTCTCCACGTCAGTATTTCTTGCCCTGGTTAGAATACATCTAGATTAAGGGGCGCCTGGGTGGCGCAGTCGGTTAAGCGTCCGACTTCAGCCAGGTCACGATCTCGCGGTCCGTGAGTTCGAGCCCCGCGTCAGGCTCTGGGCTGATGGCTCGGAGCCTGGAGCCTGTTTCCGATTCTGTGTCTCCCTCTCTCTCTGCCCCTCCCCTGTTCATGCTCTGTCTCTCTCTGTCCCAAAAATAAATAAAAAAACGTTGAAAAAAAAATTTTTTTAAAAAGAATACATCTAGATTTTAAGTGCTGGCTTTTTGGTTGCACATACTTAAGAGTCAAGAACACAGAGAGAAGGCAAAAGCTTCTTCTACCCTGTCCTTCTGTCTTTCTTTCTTTTTTAAAATATTTATTTTGACAGAGAGAGAGAGAGAGAGAGAGAGAGAGAGAGAGAGAGAGAGAATACACAGGAGAAGCAGAGGGAGAGGGAGAGAGAGAATCCCAAACACACTCTACACTGTCAGCCTGGAGCTCGATGAGGAGCTTGATCTCACCAATTGTGAGATGATGACCTGAGCTGAGATCACGAGTTGGATGCTGGGGGAACCTGGGTGGCTGAGTCAGTTAAGAAACTGACTCCAGCTCAGGTCACGGTCTTGCAGTTCGTGAGTTCGAGCCCCACATCGGGCTCTCTGCTGTCAGTGTGGAGCCCACTTTGTATCCTCTGTCTCCCTCTCTTTGTCCCTCTGCTGTTCACTCTCTCTCTCTCTCTCAAAAATAAAGATTAAAAAAAAAAGTTGGATGCTTCCCCCACTGAGCCCTCAAGCACCCCTTATTTTTTTTAACTCAATGCTTATAATAGAGGTCTTTGAACAGTTGGAATCTGATACTCCCAATATTTCATTAAAATCTGGAAATTCATGGGGCACCTGGGGGGGCTCGGTCGGTTAAGCGTCTGAGTTTGGCTCAGGTCACGATCTCGCGTTTCGTGGGTTCGAGCCCCGCCTCAGGCTCTGTGCTGACAGCTCGGGGCCTGGAGCCTGCTCCCGATTCTGTGTCTCCCTCTCTCTGCCCCACCCCTGTTCTCACTCTGTCTCTCTCTCTCTCAAAAATAAACATTAAAAAATTTTTTTAAATTCTGGAAATTCAAGAGGGAAAAGGAATTAAAAGGGAATTTGTTAGAAAACCACACGCGAGTCAGCAAAAAGGTGGGAAGTGCCCACAAGGAAGTCGGATGCATCCTAGTCTCTCTGAAACAGATCAGTGGATTCAGACCAGAGACAGAGGGCTGCCTCCGTGCACACGTGGAGCCTCCCCAACAGTTCTGAGTTTACAGCCTGACGTTAGACCGGTTTTCCTCCCACTCAGTGGAAAATCGATGGGTTCTCTGGAGCAAGGTGTGCCTCAATTATCCCCCAAAACATGCCCTTCTTCTCTTGTGAAACTGGAGGCTAGAGCCTCAAACCTGGAAACGCTGCCCAGCTGGAGTCCACGTCTGTGGATTCAAATCCCCATCTCCCCACCGAGGAGCGGAGCGCTGGAGACCCAGTCTGGACGGCGGAGTGATCAACAGCACGGTCCCGGCTGTAAACTCTACCTGTGTGACTCAACCGGGCCGGGTTTTTGAGTCCCGGCCCTGCCACTTCTACCTGCGTGACCCTCAGCAAGAGACACCACCTTTCTGAGCCTCTGTTCTCACTTGGTGGTGGGATAACACTCACACCCTGATTGACAGAAATAACGCAGGCATCCCCTGTCTTCACAGCACGCTCTAGTTTTCAGTCCTGGCATTCACCGGCCTAGCGAACACGTAGGTGTTCGGAGATGCACGCACACAGGTGTTTGGCTAAGAGCTGCCCCCGTTAGCACGTGAGCTCCAGTGTGTACTTTGTCAGGCCCCGAGACGATGCCCAGGACAGAGCAGGCTCTCGGTGCATGCTGTCTGGGGGAAATAAAGCCCTCGGCAAATAACTCCTCGGAAATCACGCCTGTAGTAGCGTTATTCTATGTGCGGCCTACGGGACACCCGGTCTCCCACGCTCACCAGGGTTTGCAGAGAAAACGAAGGGATGCTGTACTCTTTCAGGAACCCCAAAGTTGATAACCACCCACTATTATGAATAGCCAGGCTACAGGGAGCAAACATGAGGAGGGCGAATAAGAAAATGAGATATTCTCAGGGCACGAGGTATGCTCAGGGAAGCCATTCTCAGTCCTAGGTCAAGTCTGCCTAACAGCATATCAAAGGGAAGCAGAAAGGTCTGAAAAAGCATGATTTACCCAAAAGTCTGCAATTAGCAGATACTAAGCAAAAATTTTAAAAAGAAAACACGGGGTTGGATTTTTTTTTAGGATAAAAATGCAAAAAGTGACTTAAATGTATTTCACGATATACTTAAGCATTAACTATAACCACATTTTATTTTAATTTTAATTTAAAATTTTCTACTTTGGGGGCGCCTGGGTGGCTCAGTCAGTTGAGCGTCCAACTCCTGATTTCGGCTCAGGTCAGGATCTCACGGTTCGTGAGATCGAGCCCCACATCGGACTCCATACTGACAGAGCGGAGCCTGCTTGGGGTTCTCTCTCTCTCCCTCTCTCTATGCCCGTCCCCCGTGCGCTCTCTCTCTCTCAAAATAAATAAATAACCTTTAAAAGATAAAATAAAATGTTCAGTTTTGAAAGGAGCTCGTAGAACTGTGAGCTTATTGTGTTAATCTGTGAATGAAGCTACCTTCACAACCTCCGGAGAAGAACAGGTTTGAGCAAACACTGCTGAATAGGGGACCCCTCACGCTTCACGTGAATCTGATGCAAAACTATGGAATCTGATGCAAAACTGCCCTTGATTTTGTGTGGAGACAGCGCCACCTTGTGGGTTTGTGAGACGCTGCCACAGCTGACCCGCACACAGCTCCCCCTGCACTGTGTTCCTCTCCCGAAATCTGAAGACGCAGGAATGTGAGTAAAAGCATCCCCGAGTCTGCGTGAGGCTCTAACTCACTCCTGGTTTCTAACGATGAAACTGCGTGGGGATGCTATCTCATTATTCTGGCATTATTCACGAGGCTCCTAACCTATAAAGGAGATTCGAGGGAGTGATTACATCTATTGCGAGATCCCCTGCACGTAACAAAGCGTCCGCTAAATATCAAGCCCCTTCTGGAGGTGCACATGGCCCTTGTTATAGTTGGGAGCAGGGATGCTGGAACCGGTTAAGAATGACTTTTGTTTGTCTGGATCGAGGGGCTGTTAATCAGTTATCTGCTAAATACAGGGAAATGCACACAGATACAGGCATGGCTCATGCCAGTGAACATTTTTTTTAGCCATTTGATTCGAGCTATCCAGAACAAGTCACGGTCAATGTTGCTACGTAATGTTTCATTAATGCTTAATTCTACCAGCTAAAAGATGTTCATAAATTGTACAGACCTCTCATAGGAACACTCTGTACTTACTACAGAAGCAACAGTAATAATCCTCACATCTGCTTGAAATATTTCACAGAATACCCAAATCTTTTGCACTACAAAACCTAACAATTTAGTTTCTAGGTACCTTGAAAGTGGGAAGACAGGTACTCCTGAGTCACTAAAAAGGTCTGTCCCTCTCCTGCCCTCTCCCATCCCTCTCCCAGGGTGAACTGTGAAGTTCGTATTCTGGTTTCTACATCCCTGAGCCTGGAAATCTGAAGCTCCCACCGGGCTTGGGCAGCACATCACCACCACCTACTGGCCTCCCTGCCTCTACCTTCTCTAGAGAACCGCAGAGTTCCCCGAAGGCTTGAAACAACGCTTCGATCAAGGAGTACGGGTTCCAGAAAAACTTTATTTTTTAAATAATTTTGTAGTGTTTTTTAAATTTTTTTAAATCTTTATTTAAAATTTGAGAGAGAGACAGACAGACAGGCAGTGTGATTAGGAGAGGGGCGGTTAGAGATGGGGACAGAATCCAAAGCAGGCTCCAGGCTCTGAGCTGTCAGCACAGAGGGCTCCAGGCACAGCACCCATGAAACCGCGAGATCATAACCTGAGCCGAAGTCAGACACTTAACCGACTGAGCCACCAAGGTGCCCCCAGAAAAACTTTATTTTTATCAAATGCAACTTTTCAGAATTGTTAACTACATACTCAAAATAAACCTGTTCCCCAAGTTGTTTTCGGATAGAGTAACAGAGACCAGATTTACTTTCCCTCCTGAAACAACTGGAAAAGGAGACAAAATATAGGAAACAACGGTTTGGGGACACCACCTGCCAGGTAGAGCAGAGCAGAGCTCCCTGAAAGAGAGGAGACGAATGAGGTGAGCCCTGCACCGGCCGAACGCACCACCTGGAGACAACAGCCCGGAAGCACAGGCAGGGGGGCCAGGCTGAGTCAGGCGGCCCCCTCCCCCTAGAGTTGGCAGAAGTTGCTCAGGGTCTGGGAAGGCGAAGGCAGCCAGAGTCAGCAGGGCAGCAGACCAGAGTGGGTAGCTGAACGGAGAGAAGGCTCCAGAGATCTCCAAGGGGTCCCCCTCGGGTCTGGGAAGGCGCCTCCAGGAGAAGCAGAGCAAACAGAGCTGGCGGTAGGTACTTCCTTCCAGCCAGAGTGGAAAACCTCATACATCAAGCAGCATCAGGTACGATACACAGAAGGGTCTTGCCTCGGTGGTGGGAGACATTAGCCCAGACTAAAGACTTCTCTGGTGCCATAAAACTACGTCCAAGCAACTCAGTCACATCCCAGAGCAAAGCTCTAGAACATTTACAGGGGGGCACCTGGGTGCTTCAGTTGGTTAAGCATCCAACTCTTGACTCGGCTCAGGTCATGATCTCACGGTTCGTGGGTTCGAGCCCCAAGTCAAGCTCCACGCTGATAGTACAGAGCCTGTTTGGGATTCTGTCTCCCTCTGCCCCTCTCCTCTGCTCATGCACTCTCTCTCTTTCAAAATAAATAAACGGGGCGCCTGGGTGACTCAGTCAGTGAAGTGTCCAACTCTTGATTTGGCTCAGGTCATGATCTTACAGTTCATGAGTTCGAGGCCCAAGTCTGGATCTGTGCTGATTGCGTGGAGCCTACTTGGGACTCTCGCTCCCCCCCTCTCTGCCCCTCCCTCACTCGTGCACATGCTTGCTCTCTCTTGCTCTCAAGAATCAATAAATAAATATTTTAAAAAATAAAAAGGGGTGCCTGGATGGTTCAGTTGGTTGAGGGTCCAACTTTGACCCAGGTCATGATCTCACAGTTTGTGGGTCTGAGCCCTGCATCAGGCTCTGTGTTGACAGCTTAGAGCCTGGAGCCTGCTTCAGATTCTGTGTCTCCCTTTCGCTCTGCCCCTTCCCTGCTCACACTCTGTCTCTCTCAAAAATAAACATTAAAAAAATTTTTAGTAAAAATAAAATAAACAAACATTAAAAAAAAAAAAAAGAACTTTTATAGGAATGCCAAAATACTCGGCACCCAACAAAGTAAAATTCACGTCTGACATCCAATCAAAGGTTGCTGGGCATGGTAAGTAGCAGGAAAACACCTCACAATGAGATCAATCAATCCATCAAAACTGACTCAGAAATGACACAGGTGATAGATTAGCAGACAAGGACATTAAAATAGACATCATAGGGGCGCCTGGGTGGCTCAGTCGGTTAAGTGTCCGACGTCGGCTCAGGTCATGATCTCACGGTTCGTGGGTTCGAGCCCCGCGTCGGGCTCTGTGCTGACAGCCTGGAGCCTGCTTCAGATTCTGTGACTCCCTCTCTCTCTGCCTCTCCCCCACTCACACTCTGTCTCTGTCTCTCTCAAAAATAAGTAAAACGTTAAAAAAAAATTTTTTTTTAAACAGACATTATAGCCATATTCCATACAGTCAAGAAAATGTAGGAACAACAGAACATGTTAAGTACAGATGTGAAAAATATAATGAAGCCCCAATTCAAACTTCTAGAGATGAAAAAGACATTTGAGATGAAAAATACACTGGATGGGATTAACAACGGATCAGACAAAGCAGAAGAGAAGATTAGTGAACTTGAAGACACATGAACAGGGAGTATCCAAAATGAAACAGAGATTTTTTTTTTTTTAAATAAGACAGAAAGCATCAATAAAGCTCTGGGACAACCTGGAGAGCTCTAATGAACGTACACACGTTATCCTCACACAGAGCCCACGTGGGGGTTATTCTCAAAATCCACAAAGAAGTGGAGAAAGAAGGGAGACAGAAGATGGTCGAAGAGATACTGGTCAAGATTTTCCAAATTTGACGAAAACTATAAACCCACAGATCCAAGAACCCCACACGAAGAAAATGAGTCCTAGGCCATCCATCGTAGTCAAACCGTTAAAAACCACTGAGAAAATATCAAAAGAAGCAAGAAAAATATATTACGTGCAGAAGAACGAAGTTAAGAGTACAGAGGACATGACTCCATTTCACACCCAATTCTAGAAAATGCAAGCTAATGTATGGTGACAGAAAGCTCAGTGCCAGCCTTGGGATCTCAGCACTGGGGGCGGTGGGGGGGCAGGTGGGAGGGGTCACAAAGGGGCAAAAGGAAACCGTGGGCGTAACAGGGATGTTTATCAACCTGATTGTGAACATGGTTTCACACGCGTGTATACGTGTCAAGAAACTTACCAAACCGTATGCTTGAAATATGTGCGGTTTACTGTTTGTCCACCACACCTCCCTAAAGCTGGGGGAGGTCGCCTGGCCCACATGACCCGTAACCATTCAAACTCTCAAACTGACTCCCGTGGGGGCTGGCCGAGACCGGGAAATAGAGTCTTTTCTCCGCACGACCCCAAGAGCAGGAGCAGGACAAACAAGAGGGAAGCTTCACAGCCACTTCCTCCAGGAAGAATGGGTCCAGATTCCGTTATCAAGGTGACGATCACCCAGCCTTCTGCCTCAAGAGAAATACTGGGACTCGGGCTTCGTTCCACGTGCCTGTTGTTGCCCTGCCAGCCGTCCTCTCTCCTTCTGACAGCACGTCCCCTTTCCACACTCCCGCTGGAGCCCCGGACGGGGTAAGACAAGCAGGGAAGCCGGCTCACCTGAGGTGCTGCTTGGAGCACGGAGGCCGTGAAGTCCTGGTCTCCGACGAGCCTTTCGTCCAGGGCGGCAGCGGCCAGCGCTGAAGCGAGGAACAGAAAGTTGGAAGGCTCTAGATGTCGTCGCAAACCACTCCCCAGAGGGCACCGATGCAATCGGTCGGTGCACGTCAGAAGCGATGCCCGTCCCTCCCTCGCCGACCAGCCCCAGCTCGCTCCAGCCTTCCCAACAGTCTCATCCACAGTTTCCTCCTCCTTCCTCAGAACCAAAATTCACGTGGTCTGGCCCAGCCACAGAGGAGATTCACGGACCAGAGCTCCCCCTCAGAGGGATTCGGTTAAGTCCACTCCGTTTCCAGACTTTCCAGAGATACCCTGATCCGAGCAGCGTATCATTTTCCACTCGGTCTTAGGCCCACTAACCACGGCCCCCAGATTTCCCCCAGAACTCACCACATGCCACCGCGAGGAAGCGCCCCTCACCTAATTCCTGCTCCATGTCAGACTCCTCTTTCACAGCACGGCTCGGCGGCTCCCCAGGCCTGGAGGGGGAGGCCCGAGGTCCCAGCTCCTGAGACGCCATTTCAAGATGGCGCCCCGCTCCCCCCACGCGGCAGCTTGCGGGGTCCGTCTTCTCCGATAGGATTTCTTGTCCCAGAACTTGGATGCTGATCTAGAGACCACACGGAATTAGTTACTGAAGGATCCAGAATGAGGGGTTCTGAAAGAAACACAGCTAATGCTCCATAACAGACCACAGGGCGGTCCTCGGGGACATGGAACAGGGAAAGAGGCACACGAGCGTTTCCGTCTGGACCAGCAGGAAGCTGTGAGGAAAACGACCTGAGGGGAGGCCGAAAGCAGACGCCTGAATCAGGCGTGGGAGGTCTTCAAGGCACGCCACGGAGGGGCGCCTGGGTGGCTCAGTCGGCTAAGCGTCCGACTTCAGCTCAGGTCGTGACCTCGCAGTCTGTGAGTTCGAGCCCCGCGTCGGGCTCTGTGCTGATGCCTCGGAGCCTGGGGCTTGCTTCGGATTCTGTGTCTCCCTGTTTGTCTGCTCCTCCCCTGCTTGCACTCTGTCTGTCTCTCTCTCTCTCTCTCTCTCTCTCTCTCTCTCTCTCTCAAAAATAAATAAACGTTAAAAAAATTTAAGAAAAAATAAAGGCAAAGTTCATCGACAATGTGTTTCTACTGGATAGTCTCCAGCAGTGAAAACTCAGGTATCCTTTGTACAACTTCCTGGACACTTGAGTCTAAAGATGGACAGAGACAAGAGGCTTTGGCCTCTGTTTGTAATGGTCAGAGTCCCAGGGAGCCTTAGAATTAGGGGAGACACGGGGACACACTGGGGCGATAGAATAAGAAACATGGATCTCGTCTCTGTCCCAGGTTCCTGGCACAGAGTTGCTAAAACCCTTGGAATTGCCCTAAAGGAAGGGAGTGACAGGAGCAGTTCTGTTATTCGTGATGAGCCCCTTTCAATCACGCCTGAGTCGAGGCTGAGCAGGGGACGCTTGGTGGGCCCCCAGAGAGCTTCAGGACGGAGGCTGGTCATCAGAGATGCCCACCGGCTGATCGGAGGATTGACCTCACAGCCCCAACCCTCAACCTCTGAGGAAGGGAGAGGGGCCGGAGGTTTTCGGCCACCCATGGCCAATGACTAATCTCTCATGCCTAAGTAACGAAGCCTCCGCCAGGCTCCCCCAATGATGGGGTCTGGGGAGCCTCTAGGCTGGTGAGCACACAGCGGTACCGGGCGCACGGCATGCCGGGAGAGGCCGCGGAGGCCCCACAATCACGCTCCTCGTCAGAAACCAGCAAGTGTAAGTCGTGCTTTCGCGAGTTCCGTGAGCCATTCCCTGTCCAACCCGGGGAGGGCATTGTGGGAACCGGCACATACACAGCCAGTCGGTCTTAGGGACAGTCGGCCTGAGTGACCTGTGACTGGCGTCCAAAATAAGAGCATTCTCATCAGACCGACCCTTATCCCCCTGGGTCTGCCAACCCCAGAATGCTGGTGTCGGGTTTGAACTGACTTGTACGACACCGGCCGGTATCAGAAAGTTGGAGAATGGGGGCGCCTGGGTGGCTCAGTCGGTTGAGCGTCCGACTTCGGCTCAGGCCGTGATCTCACGGCTCGTGGGTTCCAGCCCCGCGTCGGGCTCCGTGCCGACGGCTCGGAGCCTGGAGCCCCGCTTCGGACTCTGTGTCTCCCCCTCTCTCTCTGCCCCTCCCCCGCTCACACCCTGTGTCTCTCTCTCTCTCTCTCTCTCAAAAATAAACAAAACATTAAAGAAAAGAGAAGAGAAGAGAAGAAAAGAAAGTTGGAGAACTGGTCGTTAGTGTGGAAAACCACACATGCTGAGAGTCAGAAAAAAAAGACAAGACGCCTCGTGAGACCCCAAGGGAGCCCTGTGCCTCGCTGGCGGATTACCCCCTCTGCTTACCCACCGCCACAGTCTCTGGGGGTCTCCCTTCAAGCTCTCCACGAGGGTCACCGCCTCCTCGCCGCTGCCCGGACACTGGGTCCGCACCCACGTCTGGATCTCCCCGGGCAGGATGGTCAGGAACTGCTCCAGCATGAGGATCTCCAGGATCTGCTCCTTCGTGTGAACCTCTGGCTGCAGCCACTGGAAACAGAGCTTCCGAAGCTGTCTCAGGGTCTCGTGGGGCCCGGACGTCACCTGGTAACGAAACTGCCTGAAGAGCTGGCGGGCGGTCTCGGGGTTAGAGAGCTCCCCTCGAGGGGCAGCGTCCGGTCCGCGGAACGGGGAGTCCTCGGCCTTCGCCAGCTGCGGCAGCAGGGCCAGGGCCTGCCCCAGGTCGACAGGCATCATCTGGCTCGGCGGGTCCCTTTGGGTGAAGGGTTTCCCGGAGGGGGCTGTCTCGGGTGGGGGGGGACCAAGTCTTCACCGAGGCTCTCACAGGGACACTAGAGAGGGAGAGAGAGCCGGTGCTGCACAGAGAAGGACCCGGTATCAGTGAGAACGAATTCACAGGCCCTACCTGAGAAGCAACGGCTCCACTACTCTCCTCTGAAAGATTACAAACCTGAAGCCGCCAAGCAAGTCGCTTAATACCGTGTCTAAACTGGCATCTTCACCCAGACCGTCTTACGACATTCTCTCTTGGGCTTCAAAGGGCCAGACCCAGTAGAAGGATGAAATGCATCACGTGAAGCATTTTCACCCTGGTTTTCCACGCGAACGGCTCTTCCACACGACACTTCCTTAACTGCCCCCGCGAGCGTGCAGACTAAACGGTAAAGCTGAACAAAGACGTCATCAACACCCTAGAAGGGGTGATGCTGAAACGACCTGATGCTTCCATAAGGAATAAGGGGTGTGGGGCGCCTGGGTGGCGCAGTCGGTTAAGCGTCCGACTTCAGCCAGGTCACGATCTCGCGGTCCGTGAGTTCGAGCCCCGCGTCAGGCTCTGGGCTGACGGCTCGGAGCCTGGAGCCTGTTTCCGATTCTGTGTCTCCCTCTCTCTCTGCCCCTCCCCCGTTCATGCTCTGTCTCTCTCTGTCCCAAAAAAAATAAATAAAAACGTTGAAAAAAAAAAAAAAAATTAAAAAAAAAAAAAAAAAAAGGAATAAGGGGTGAAAGAGGACAAATTAATTCTTCCCCAACAGGTGCAACGAAATTTCCAGGTGACCTCTTCTGAGGGCAGTGTGGAAAACGAGACTGTGTGGGAATCGATGAAAAACCTGTCCCAAATGAAATGCTCAACTCCGGGGTTAGAGAAGGCTTAGAACCAACAGTGACTACCCCCCAAAACACTCCTCTGGCCTTGAACTAAGTGAGCACTATTTTATGGCAACTGGCCTAAAAATCTGGAAGACAGTGGCTAAGCTGGTGGAAAAAGGAATGTTAAATGACAAAGGTAGTATTTAGAAATGCTTAAAGGATCAGTTTATTTAACTATTTCTAGTTAACTGTCTTGCATAGGATCCTAATGTTGGATTATTGGGCCAATCCTTAAATGTTATAAAAGCGCTGTCGGCCATCATTCCTCCAAAACACTAATTGGAACCATAAAAGCAAACAGACACACCCAATCAGTTCATCTGTCTGGCTTAATTAGAGATCGGTAGAATACTCCAGCTTTTCATAGCTGCCTTTTTCTTGTGGTACAGGAAGGAATGTCTTCATGCCTAGCACTTCAAACAACTCATCCTGTATCAGAAAATCATTTAAAAACTATAAATAAACAAAAAATAAAGTAAAATAAAAAAGAAAACGTTTCAAGCAAAAAAAGGAAAGGGTGAGGGGCACCGGGTGGCTCAGTTAAGTGCCCCGCTCTTGATTTCGGCTCAGGTCACGATCTCATGGCTTGTGCGTATGAGCCCCGCATTGGGTGCTGCACTGACAGTGGGGAACCTGCTCGGGATTCTCTGTCTCCCTCCCTCTTTGCCCCTCCCCACTGATGTTCTCGCTCTCTCTCTCTCAAAAAGAAACATTAAAAAAAAAAAAAAGGGAAAGAAGTAAAAAGGATTAAAGGATTAATCCAGGGGCACCTGGGTGGCTCAGTCAGTTAGGCATCCAACTTCAGCTCAGGTCATGATCTCACGGTTCGTGAGTTCAAGCCCACGTCGGGCTCTGTGCTGACAGCTTGGAGCTTGGAACCCGCTTCAGATTCTGTGTCTCCCTCTCTCTCTGCCCCTCCCCTGCTCATGCTCTGTCTCTCTCTTTCTCTGTCAAAAACAAATAAAATTTTTTAAAAAAATTTAATAAAGGATTAACCCAATATTACAGGTTTCATATGTGGACCTCATTGCACTTACTTTTTGGTTCAACAAGAAACCCACATATTTCGTTCATTTATTCAAACAGAAGCCAGGGTGCCATGCTGATGATGTGCTCAGTACAGACGTGTTTGAGCACTTCTGTTTCTGGCCACAGCAGAGTACCTGGTAGTAAGACCAGCCCACCCACTGTCAACAACTACAGAACTACAGAAAACGTTTAGGGCAATTGTTTTCCTGCACTAGACAACTGGCAGACAAGAATGAGGTCCCCGAGAGAAGAAAACCTCATGGGGAAGAGGCCCATGATCATCCTGGCTGACCGCATGGCGACAATTTCCCAACAATGGTGCAGGAAGCTGGAGCTCAAGCGGAGTTCGGTGGTCTCAACAAACTGAGGAGGGAGAGATCAGAACTTGGAGCCGCTTTAGTATCTGGAATCTGAACAACAGATCAGTGGAAAGAATGGAGCTACGGCAGGGAGGGGGGTGGTCATGAAGAAGTCTGTGTGGGGTTTTCCTGCGAGCCCTTGGCCAAGGGTTGGACTGCACAGGGGCAGGGTGAAGTTATGCAAAGTTTAACAGACAGCAGATGCTACAGGGTTAAGAGCAAAAGAGATACAAAATAAATGCCAATCAGGAATGAGAGATATTTGAGTTTGTGACCACTAAGAATGGAGAGACCTCGTTAATACCCGTTAATACCCAAAGCATCCTGAGATACCAGAAAGGCCCCGTGTTAGGATTGTTAGGAGTAAATACAATGCCCTAGAGTAAGATCTACTCTAAACTGGCCCTAAAAGAGCCTAAAGCCAAGCATCAACAAGATCCACAGAGGAAATGCAGCCTCCTGGTCTGGCCTAATCAAGTTAGAACGCCTCAGGATACACTCTGGCCTTTCCAGAGAGATCTGTCCTAACAAGGCATAAAACCAAGCTAACTCAAGTCAAAGGTGATCAATGAGTAACTCAACTGCCTGCCAGAACAAAACTCAATACTCCTCAGAGGAAGATCACAGAATCCTACAATGTGCCACCCGCAATATTCGAGATGTAACCCCAAATTATTAGACATTTAAAAACATGATAATGTGACTCAAAGTCATGGGAAAAAAAACAGGAGAAACCAACCCAAAGATGGCCCAAGGACTGCAAGAAAAATATAGCCATAATGAAAGAAGACATAGGGACATTCCACAGAGAAATTGAAATTATAACAAAGAACCAAATCCAAATTCTAGGAAAAGAATTATCAACCCAGATTTCCACTCCAGTAAAAACATCTTTCAAAAATAAGAATAGAAAGATATCTGCTTTTGGAATGTGTTCAAATTCAAGCAACCATCAACTAAACAGAGACTGTTATAAATGTGATATACAAGCCCAACAGTTAACACAAATCAAAAACCTATGATAGGTACACAAAAAATAAAGAGAAAGGAATCCATACATAACACTGAAGAAACCCATCAAACCACAAGGGAAGAGAGCAAGAGAAGACAGCAACAGAGAACTACAAAAATAACAAGAAAACAGTTAAAACAGCGATAAATATGTAATTATAACAATTACTTTAAATGGTCTAAGTGCTCCAAATCAAGATACAGAGTAACTGAATGAACAAAAACAAAAAAAACAAAAAAACCAACACTCATCTATCTGCTGCCTGTAATAGACTCACTTCAGACCTAAAGACTCGTACAGATTGAAAGTGAAGGGATGGAAAAACATATACCATGCAAACAGAAGTGGAAGGGGATAAAAAAGCCAGAGTAGCAATACTATATCAGACAAAACAGACTTTAAAACAAAGACTATAAACAAGAGACAAAGAAGGACACCATATAATACGGGGATCAATCTAACAAGAAGATATAACAATTGCAAATATTTATGCGACCAACATAAAGGCACCTAAATACATAAAGCAAATATTAAAAGAAACAAAGGAAGAAACTGGCGGTCATACCATAATAATAGGGGAACTTAACACCCTACTTACATCAACGGATAGATCATCCAGACATAAAATCAACAAAGAAACTGGCTTTAAACCACACAGTAGGCCAGATGGAACTAAGAGATATATACAGAACATTCCATTCAAAAACAGCAGGATACATTATTTCCAAGTGCACTTGGAACATTCTCCAAGGCATCACATGTTAGGCCACAAAACAAGTCTCAGTAAATTTAAAAAGACTAAAGTCATATCCTGCATCCTCTCTAACCACAACTAGAAATCAATCTGGAGAGAACACAAACACATGGAGGCTAAACAACATGCTATCTAACAATGAAGAGGTCGACCAAGACGTCAAAGAGGAAATCGAAAAATACGTGGAGACAAATGAAAACAACCTAAAATCTTTGGGATGCAACAAAAGCAGTTCTAAGAGGGAAGTTATAGCCATATCGGCCTGCCTTCAGAAGGAAAATCTTAAACAACCTAAACTTACACCTAAAGGAGCTAGAAAAAGAAGAACAAACAAAACCCAAAACGAGTAGAAGGGAGGAAACACATTAAACCTTGGTTTGCGAGCATAATTCATTCTGGAAACATGCTTGTAACCCAAAACACTTGTATATCAAAGTGAATTTCAGGGGCGCCTGGGTGGCGCAGTCGGTTAAGCGTCCGACTTCAGCCAGGTCACGATCTCGCGGTCCGTGAGTTCGAGCCCCACATCGGCTCTGTGCTGACAGCTCAGAGCCTGGAGCCTGCTTCTGATTCTGTGTCTCCCTCTCTCTCTGCCCCTCCCCCGTTCATGCTCTGTCTCTCTGTCCGAAAAATAAATAAACGTTGAAAAAAAAAAATTTTTTTTTAAAAAAAAGTGAATTTCAAGAACCACCAGCTCACTTGTGATCATGTGACATTGAGCATCACATACTACTCATATTGCAAGACATCGCTCGTTTATCAAGTAAGATTTTTAGAAACGTTTGCTCGTCTTGAGGAACACTCACAAAACAAGTTACTTGCGATCCAAGGTCTTACTATAATAAAGAGTAGAGCAGAAATAAAAATAGAAACTAAAAAGCATAGAAAAAGATCAATGAAACCAGGAGCTGGTCCTTTGAAAAGATCAACAAAATGGATAAATCTTTAGCCAGACTCATCAAAAAAGGAAGAGAAAGGTGATTCAAATAAATAAAATCAGAAATGAAAGGGGCGCCTGGGTGGCTCAGTTGGTTGAGCATCCGACTTCAGCTCAGGTCATGATCTCACAGTTCATGGGTTCGAGCCCCACGTTGGGCTCTGTGCGGACAGCTCTGAGTCTGGAGCCTGCTTCGGATTCTGTGTCTCCCTGTCTCTCTCTGCCCCTCCCCAGCTTGCACTCTGTCTCTCCCTCTCTCAAAAATAAATAAACATTTTAAAAATTTTTTTTAAAAATGAAAGAAAAATAACCACAGAAATAAAAAGGATTATAAAAGAGTATGATGAAAAAATTATATACCACCAAATTAAACAATCTAGAAAAAAATGGATAAGTTCCTAGAAGCATGCAATCTTCCAAAACTGAATTAGGAATGGAAAATTTGAATGAAACAACTGCTAGTAACAAAACTGAATAACTAACCAATACTTTTAACAAACAAAAGTCCAGGACCAAATGGCTTCACAGGTGAACTCGACCAAATATTTAAAGAAGGGTTGATATCTATTCTTCTCAAACTATTCCAAAACAGAAGAGGAAGGAAAACTTTCAAATTCATTCTACAAGACGAGCATTATCTTAACACCAAAATCAGACAGAGACACTACAAAAAAAAGAAAACTACAGGCCAATATCTCTGGTGAACATAGATGCAAAAAAATCTCAACAAAACATTTGCAAACCAAGTTCAACAATACATTAAAAAAAAAAACCTCGATCAATTGGTTCAATATTCGCAAATCAATGTAATACATCACATTAACAAGAAAAAGAATAAAAACTATATGATCATTTCAACAAATGCCAAAAAAGCATTTGACAAAATACATCCATTCATGATAACAGCTCTCAACAAAGTGGATTTAGAGAGAACATACCTTAAAATAAAAAGGCCATACATGAAAAACCTGCAGCTAACATCGTACTCAGTAGTGAAAACCTGAAAGCTTTTGCTCTATGATCAGAAACAAAACAAGGATGTCCACTCACCACTTTTATTCAACATCGTATTGGAAGTCTGAGCTGCAGCAATCAGACAAGAAAAAGGAATAAAAGGCATCCAAACTGGTAAGGAAGAAGTCACTATTTGCAAATAACATAGTATATATAGAAAACCCTAAAGCCTGCATGAAAAAACTATTAGAACTGAAAAATGAATTCAGTAAAGCTACAGGATCCAAAATTAGCATACAGAAATCTGTTGTGTTCCTATGCACTAATAATGAAGTAGCAGAAAGATAAATTAAGGAAACAATCCCATTTATAACTTCACGTAACGGAATATAATACTGGGGCACCCGGATGGCTCAGTCAGTTAACGTCCATCTGTCTTTGGCCCAGGTCATGATCTCACAGTTTGTGAGTTGGGCTCTGTGCTGACAGCTTGGAGCCTGGAGCCTGCTTCGGATTCTGTGTCCCCCTCTCTCTCTGCTCCTCCCCCACGCTCAGTCATGTGTGTGCGCACGCTCTCTCTCTCTCTCTCAAAAATAAGTAAACATTTTCTTAAATTTTTTAAAAAAGGATACCTAGGAATAAATTTAACAAAGAAAGTGAAAGACTTGTACTCTGAAAACTATAAGAAGTTGTTGAAAGAACCGCAGATGACACAAACAAATAGAAAGATAGATCATGCTCATGAACTGAAAGAATATCGTTAAAAAGCCCATGATGCCCAACTCAATGTACAGATTCAGTGCAATCCCTATCAAAGTACCAACAGCATTTTCCACAGAACTAAAACACATAATCCTAAAATGTGTATGGAACCACAAAAGACAACAAACAGTCAAATCATTCTTGAGAAGAACAAAGCTAGAGGGATCTCTTCTCCCAGGATTTCAAGATATATTACAAAGCTAGAAGAATCAAAACAGCATGGTACTGGCACAATAACAGACACACAGACCAATGGAACAGGATAGAGTCTAGAAATAAACCTGCATCCATGTGCTCTAATCTACAACAAAAGAGGCAAGAATATACAATGGGAAACAGACAATCTTCTCAATAAATGGTGCTGAGAAAACAGAACAGCTACATGCAAAAGAATGACACTGGACCACTTTCTTATGCCATACAAAAGAATTAACTGAAAATAGATTAAAGACCTAAATGTGAGACCTGAAACCATAAAACTCCTAAGGCAAATGCAGTCATCTCTTGGATATTGCCCTTAGCAACATATTTTTAGATATGTCTCCTCAGGCAAGGGAAATAAACCATTGGGATGACACCAAAATAAAAAGCTTTTACATAGTAAAGGAAACCATCAACAAAAAATTATATAACCAATAAGGGGTTAATATCCAAAGTGTATAAATAACTTCTACAACTCAACTCAACTCAACACACACACACACACACACACACACACACACACACACACACACAACCCAATTAAAAAAATAGTCATGGGACCTGAACAGACATTTTCCCAAAGACACAGAGAAAGCCAACAGAAACATGAAGAGATGCTCAATATCACTAACCACCAAAAAATACAAATGAAAAACACAATGAGGTATCACCTCACACCAGTCAGAAAGGCCAATATTAAAAAGACAAGAAATAACAAGTGTTGGCAAGGATGTGGCAAAAAAGGAGAGCCCTGTTGGTGGGAATGTAAATTGGTGCAACCATTATGTTGAAATTAAAAAGCAGAAACACCACATGATCCAGTAATTCCATTATTGGTATTTACACAAAGAAAACAAAACCACTAATTCAAAAAGATATACGCACCCCTATGTTTACTGCAGCATTTACAATGGCCAAGATATGGAAGCAAACCCAAGTGTCCATTGACAGATGAATGAATAAAGATGTGGTATATATATACAATGGAATACTACTCAGCCGTAAAAAAGAATGAGATCTTGCCATTTGCAACAACATTTGATAGGCCTGGAGGGCACTACGCTAAATGAAGTAAGTCTGACAGAGAGAGAAAGATACCATATAATTTCACTTATTTGTAGAATATGAAAAAACAAAACAAATGCACAAACAACAGAAACCAGACTCTTGAATACAGAGAACAAACTGTTCTTTGCCAAAAGGGAAGTAAGTAGGGGTTATGAGCAAAACAGATAAAAGGGATTAAGAGCTACAAACTTCCGGGGCACCTGGGTGGCTCAGTCGGTTGATTTTGGCTCAAGTCATGATCCCAGGGTGGTGGGATTGAGCCCCGCATTGGGGTCTGCACAGAGCATGGAGCCTGTTTACCATTCCCTCTCTTTCCCTCTGCTCCTCTTCCCTGCTTGTGCCATCTCTCTCCCAAAATAAATAAACTTAAAAAAAAGATACAAAGTTCCAGTTATAAAACAAATGACTGAGATGAAAAATACAGCATATACAGAGTATAGTTGATATGAACACTGAGTAATGTACAGAATTGTCAAATCAATATGCTATACACCTGAAACCAACATAACATTGTATGCTGATTATACTTCAATAAAAATAAATAAATAAGCTAGGAAAATTTTTCTCCAGTGATTTATATGTAAGAAATGATAAAGGACACCTTTCCAATTACAGAGAAACTCAGATCTACAGAAAGGAATGAAGATCTCTAAAAATGGTAAACATATACTGAATATAGAAATACTATGCTTTTACTTCTAACCTCCTTAAAAGGCAACTATTAAATACAAAAATAATAACAGTGTAAACAGAACATAAGTAGAAGTAAATGACATAAATATAGCACAAAGGAGTGGGCATAAGGAATTAATCTGTTGTGAGGTTATTACATTTATGAACTGATAAAAAAGAATACGAAATGGAAACTGAGTGGTGCTAAGGTGACAAACGGGAAATGCAAAGGTGTTAAATGAGAGGCAGGAAATAAATGTAAATTGTGACATAAAGTGGTACAAATATTAAAGTAGATTCCAATAAGTTAAAGTAAACTTTGATCATTTAAAGACGCTACTGCTAGGTGTAAAAATATTATATAAAGAACTATAGCTTAAAAACCAATAAAGGAATCCCCCAAAACATTCACTATCCCAAAATGTGATAAGAAAACATCAAGAGAAGAATAAAAACCAGAAGGATCAAATGGGGGAAAAAGACAACTGGTAGACCAACACTCAACCATATCAGTAATTGCATTAAATGTAAGTGGACTAGGGCGCCTGGGTGGCGCAGTCGGTTAAGCGTCCGACTTCAGCCAGGTCACGATCACGCGGTCCGTGAGTTCGAGCCCCGCGTCGGGCTCTGGGCTGATGGCTCGGAGCCTGGAGCCTGTTTCTGATTCTGTGTCTCCCTCTCTCTCTGCCCCTCCCCCGTTCATGCTCTGTCTCTCTCTGTCCCAAAAAAAAAAAAAAAAAAAAAAAAAAAATGTAAGTGGACTAAACATTTTAATTATAAGTAAAGACTGTCAGATTTAGAAAAGCAACATCCAGTCATACAGTGTCTACAAGAGATATTTTATACATAAAGATACAGATGGTTTGGAAATAAAATAAAATAATGGGGAAAAGAAATCCTATGCAAACAGCAAGCATACAAAAAGTGGTACAGTGATATTATATCTGACCAAGAGACTTCAAGACCAAAAAAGAAATAGGGAAACATTTCGTTATAAATGAGTCTAGTCATTTACAACACAAAACTGTAAATGTATATGCACTTAATACCAGGTCTAAAATGGCAGATCCTCATAGTTGATCGGAGGAGTAGACAAAAAAAAAAAAATCAGTAAGGATACAGAAAATCTGAACACTGTAAACCAACTTACCAACTTGATCTGATGTTCAGACTCAACAACTATAGAATACACATTCATTTCAAGTGCATACGAATCATTCACCAAAGCAGACCACAGGCATGATTACTTTTCAAAAGATTACAATCTCAAAGTATATATGCTCTGACCATAATACAGTGAAATTAGAACTCGGTAACAATATCTAGAAAATGTCAATATATAGAAATTATTAAAAAACAAAACTCTTAACCTACGGCCAAAGAAAAAGAAGGACAATGGAAATTAAAATGTTTTCATATTGAATGGCAGTGAAAACACAACATATCCAAACTTATAGGAGACCGCTTATAGAAAACTAGAGGAAAAATGTGCAGTTTTAAATAAACATGTCACAAAATTGAATAAATATACAAGCACCCTTCATAATCTAAATCTGTTTGGCTCCTGAGTTTTAAATAACAAGTAAAAAGATTTCAAAGATCAAGAGACTGATGCGTAGATTTATTCAGATTTATTTCCTTCCTGAATTAAGAGTGCATAGATTACATTTCGGGAAAGTGACATTTAGGGAAAACTGTAAATCTTGTATTTAAACTTGATTGTAGTAATTATAGCCTAACAAAATGCTAAGTAAAATGTCTCAATTATTCCAAATTAAATTATTTTATAAAGGGTGTAGTTTATAACCCAATGAGTTCATGAGAACCTAAAAACACTTCAAGTTATCCCAAATGCATAGTTGTTATTAAAACTCTAACAAGTGAGAATGAACTTAAAATATACTCTTAAGGGGGCACCTGGGTGGCTCAGTCCTTAAGCGTGGGACTTGGCTCCAGTCATGATCTTGTCGTTCCTGAGTTGGAGCCCTGCTGACAGCTCAGAGCCTGGAGCCTGCTTCGGATTCTGTGTCTCCCTCTCTCTCTCTCTCTGACCCTCCCCTACTCATGCTCTGTCTCTCCCTCTTTCAAAAATAAATAAAAAATTTTAAAAATTAAATATGCTTTTAGGTAAGCACGCTTACTATGAATGTGCATATAAGTAGCCCTTTGTTGTGTACCTACTATTGACAAAGACTCTCTCCTTAAGCAAAATCTAGTCAAGCTCCTGAGTCCTCTTTGTGACTTGGTCTGGCCTTTCAGCTCTGCCCTTGACCCTTTGAGTCCCGTTTCAGCAAGAATCGTGCTGAGTCCAGTTCAGGGAAAAACCCTCATCTTTGAGAGCTGGTTAAATGCTACATCCTAACGTTGTATATCTGACCACCCCTGATATCTGATCAAAGTCCTCAGCACGCGGGCCTGCCTTCGGCTAAACTCCTGTCAAGTCGGTTCAGCCCGTTCCCTTTACCCCACGTTTCCTTAGTAATTTTCCATCCACTGATCCTCCCCACGGAGCTCACTCGTCCTTGCTGTATTCGGAACACAGCCCAATTTCTCTCTGCGCCTGCAAAACCCCGTTTGGGTCGGGCCCCTAAATAAAAAGCCTGCCTTACCGTCCACAAGGAGCCTTAGGAGTAATTTTTACTCCAACAGCTACGCATCAGCTCCTTATTAGGCCCTGTTCCTGCCATTTCTAATCCTGGCGGATTAGGAACCTCTGATGTTCACAAGGGGCGGCCGAATTGGAACCCAGGAAGCTCCAAGCAAGGCCTGTGCTCCGGGGAAGAGGAGCCCCCAACGTCGGGAGATTTTGGGGGGGGGGGGGGAGCGGGTTTCGAGGCTGGTTCAAACTGCAGGGGAGTTAGGGGAGTGCCGCTGGCATTCTGCGTCCTGGAGGCCGGGGCGGCGCTCCCCACCCAGGTGTTCTCCACGCCGGGCCCCCCAGCACCCTTGGCACGCCGGGGAGGGAGGCTCCGGGCTTCAGCCCACGAGGGGCTCCTGCCTTCCAGCCTCTGGGGGAAGGCACAGGGAGCGGCCCGGTTTAGCTGCCAGTCTAGGGGCGCGGCCCGGGAGTCCGGCGGGGTACGCAGGATCCGGGGCACAGAGCCAGCGCCGGGCAGCGGCGTCCCCACCACCCCTGAGCTCGCTCGGCCCCGCCTCCCTGCCCCTGCCGCGGCCCCGCGCCCTCCGAGACGTCCGGGCGCGCGTCCGCCGGCCCCGCCGTCGCCCCTGGGGGCCCAGCTGAGCCCCGAGCGGACGCGGGAGACGCCACGCCCGACCCCGGGTGGCCGCGGCCGGGCCCGCCCAGCCCGCGCGCGCTCACCTCGGCCCGCGACGCCGGCTCCGGGCGCACTTCCGGGAGGCCGGCGGCTGCGCGCGCCGCCAGCGCCGGCGCCAGGACGGAGGGGCGGGGCCGGAGCTGGGCCGCGGGCTCCGATTGGCCGCCTGTGTCGCCCCGCCCCGCTCGCGTCGCCCAGGCGCCGTGGCCGCTCGCGGTTGCCCGCAAGGGACGGCTGGGTCATTCATTCCAGCTTGGAGCGTTCGTCCCTTCTCTTGTCGCCGACAGGCTGGGCCGAGCGCTGCGAGGATCTATCAAGATAATTCCCGTGTGTGTCGCATACCCCGTGCCCAGTCCCACACCTTTGCGACTCTGCCCGTGTCCTAGGTGCTCAGCCGAAGCCTCCCTGCTGCATTGGATTTGCTCCCCGACCTCCTCGATGCTCCAACTCACGCTAGCTCTGCACTTCCTGGGCTCTCTCTTTCCACTCCCCCGTGTTGGCATTCCATGCGTTGCTAACCTGTCTCCCGGCCTTCGCGTCCCGTGTGTCCTTCTGTCTCCCTCCCTCTGCCTCCCCCAGACTCACTCTGCTTCAACAGGGATGCCATCCTCCCTCCTCCCCTTCTCCTTCCCTTTCCCGCGGGCCAGAAGCTGCGAAGTGCTACTCTTTTGCCTCATCGCTCAGACACCTTGCCCTCTCTCCATTCTCCACCTGTCTCTTCCACACCCATCCTGCGCTCAGCCACAACAGTCGTTTTGTGATACTAAATTGCGCTGATAGAAGTATCCAAATCTGGAAATCTGGATTCCTACGTGTATCCTATGTGTGTTCAGTCTTGGGCAGTTGGCAACACTGGGGAGCATTGGGAAACAGTTGTAGTGTGGCGAGCTGCCCTGTGGCACGTTTAGCGGAATTGGACACATCTCTGGAGAAAAAGGCTTTGGAAAGGGGGGAGGTGTGAATCATGGTATCTTCACATATCTGAAAAACTAACCAAAGGGGGAAAAAAGAGATTTAACATGTTCTTCCTGGTCCCAGGGCCAGAACAAGACCCAGTGTGTGAAAACCATTTCAGCTTAACCCAAGTGGAAATTTCTAAAGTCGACTTGTATAACAGTGCTACTTTATGAGTTCCTGAGCAGCAGGGTAGCAATTAATTGGGGGCATTTTAAAGGGATACCTGCAGTGGCTGTTTCTTCTGACACCGAGGGCTTTGCTTCTAAGAAAGTCAAGAGACAAGCTGGTTTGGAAAGGAAGGTGATGAGTTTTTATCTTCAACATAGTAGCTCTTAGCTGATCAATACACAAAGAAGATAATAACAATCCAAACCCTTTAATTGGGCCATAGATACTTTGTGAATCTGATGGAAGCTATACTTCTTTTCCCAAGGGAAATACACACTTACGTCTACATACAACGTTTTCCACACAAATTCAGGGAGTTCACAGAGCTCTGAAGCCCATCCTCAGAACCCGTGAGAACTCTAACCCCGATAGATGATTCCTGACATAGAAATGACACTTGGTAGTTTAATAATGTCTTTATAAACTGGCACCTTGAGGTGAAGCATGAAATCTCCCTTCTTTCTGAACAGACTGAACCACTAAAAAATAGGTCTTAAAATTTGGGAGATCTATACCTCAGTTTAGGAAATAAGGGAAAGTTATCATCTCTTTCCATTCATTCACTCACTCATTCAATAAATATCAGATGCCTCCTACAGAGGAATTGTTCTGTCAGCTGGCTATTCAACAGTGAACTGAACAGATAGAGTTCCTGCCCTCAGAGGGCTTCTATTTTATGAAGGAGCTGGACAATAGATACACAAGTAGTAATAAGTATGTTGGGTAATGATAAGAAAATTAAATCAAGGTGAGAGGGGATGGACAGTGTTAAGGATGGAGTATAATTTAAATCTTTTTTTTTTTATGTTTATTTTTTGAGAGAAAGAGATACAGGGCATGAGCAGGGGAGGGGCAGAGAGAGAGGGAGACACAGAATCCGAAGCAGGCTCCAGGCTCTGAGCTGTCAGCACAGAGCCCAACGCGGCATTCAAACTCTAGAACCATGAGATCATGACCCGAGCCAAAGTTGAACTCTTAACCAACCCGCCACCCAGGTGCCCCTAATGTTTATTTTTGAGAGAGAGAGAGAGAGAATAGGGGAGGGACAGAGAAAGGGAGACACAATCTGAAGTAGGCTCCAGGTTCCAACATGGGGCTTGAACCCATGAACAGTAAGATCATGACCTAAGCCAAAGTGGGACGCTCAACCCAGGCACCCCAGGATGGAGTGTAATTTAATCAGACAGTCAGGGAAGACCTAACTGATAAAATGACCCAGAATTCAGACCTTAAGTGAAGGAGCAAAGCTTATGGGTATCTGCAGGAGCTTCCCTTCCCAGGTAATAACAAATGCCCAAATCCTGAGACAATGAGTGAAAGGAAAAGAAGACTGTGGGGAGTGAGCCCTGGGATACACCCAACATATTAGCGTCAAGGAGATAAGGAAGATCCATCGAAGGAGAAAGAGATCAAGGCTCATTGAGGTAGGAGGCGAACAAAGAGAGAGTGGTGTCCTGGAGCCCAACTGTACAAAATGTTCAAAAAGGAGGCAGTAATCAACTGGGTCAAAAACTAATGATCAAAAGTATGACAAGGATTGAGAATTGGCCATGAGTTTTAGCAACAGTGGAGTCATTGGTGACCTTAACAAGAGTAGCTGAGAGTGGAGACAGCCTGAATGGAGCACTTCAATAGAGACAAATTGGAGCGACAAATATAGACAAGTCATTCCAGAAGTTTTGCTATAAAGGGAAATATCAAAATGAGAGAAATGAGGAGGGAGGTACAGCGTGTTTATATGCTGAGTGCAATGATCCAGCAGAGAGGACGAATCTGCAATGCATGAAAGGGAAGACCAATAATTACTGAACGCTATCCTTGAGCGGAGGAGAGGTTGATCTTTGAGTAACAAAACTCCAGGGTACTCCCATCGGGGCCATGTGGGGCACCCAAGAAAACATTCTTCCCTGAGGAGAAGCTTAAAAGCAAAAACTATAAACTGCACCAAAAACAATGCATCAAAAGAGACAGCCACCAGTTTGTTTTTTTTTTTAATGAAAGTGTACCCCCCAAATTAGAGATAATAGAGCAATCTGAAAGACATTTTTAAAGGAAATATTCTGGGTTGTTCCAAGAGTGAAAGAGCTGGAAACCATGAAACAGAGGACATTATGGAAAGAAAAGAAAGAGGGAGAGAGGGAAGGATAAAACGAAATAAAATCGCAGGGCCAATTATGTTCTTTACAAACTAAAAGGTGCTCACTTGGAAAAGAAAAAGTCCAATCCTCAGAACAGCAGACACAGCAAAATCCTTGCTCCTGAAACCACTATAGAAATGTAAAGACGGGGGGCGCCTGGGTGGCGCAGTCGGTTAAGCGTCCAACTTCAGCCAGGTCACGATCTCGCGGTCCGTGAGTTCGAGCCCCGCGTCAGGCTCTGGGCTGATGGCTCGGAGCCTGGAGCCTGTTTCCGATTCTGTGTCTCCCTCTCTCTCTGCCCCTCCCCCGTTCATGCTCTGTCTCTCTCTGTCCCAAAAATAAATAAACGTTGAAAAAAAAAAAAAAAGAAATGTAAAGACGGATGGAAGCAAAGAGATACATTGGTGCCGCCTTCGAGGCTTGACTTTAAACACATTTTTCTCTTCCTCATTCTCGAAGCCTCCCCCTCTCCCCACCCCCACCCCCGCCCCCAACCCCCTGCCTCGGCCACCTTCTCTTGTTTTTCTGTGGAAACCTTTGTTCCAAGAATTCAGTATCGATATTGACATCTCGCTGACCTCAATGTATACTTAGTGACTGAGACTCCGATCGATCGCCGGTGGCAATGCTAGTCATGAGACCACCTTGAAGATGTGACAAACACGGCCGGTAGCATGTTCCAGATTCCTTGGAAACCGTCCAGATCCTGTGTTTTCCTGCAAAACCCCTCAGCCTTTTACCCTTGGCCATCCTGTGGTTCTGGAGGCATGTAATAGACCACCTTCCTTCTTTACCCCCAAATTCTGTCTTCACGTTACATATTTCAGCTCCGGAGCACAGAGGTTGGTTTTTACGACCACACCTCCACTGTGAAAATAAGGAAACTGAGATCCAGGGGGGTAGGCGCCTAACTCAGAGCCACAGAGATATTCGGTTGCTGACTCTAAACTCTTTGCCGACTCCAAATTTCACGTTCTTGCCTCTCTCTGCTGCACGATGTTCCAGGATACAGCTAGGTAGCCAAGACATGCTGCTCAACGGGATTGTGTAAGGTGCGGGAGTATGAAAGGAGACCTCTTAGGAGAAAAATTTACCATTACTATGAGGATGAAGTTAAATTGCATGGCATTGCAGTAGACCAGATGAGTTAC
The DNA here is from genome assembly GCF_007474595.2 of Lynx canadensis. NCBI lineage: Eukaryota > Metazoa > Chordata > Mammalia > Carnivora > Felidae > Lynx > Lynx canadensis. The sequence goes on from NC_044316.2 coordinate 5,891,433, forward strand.
CTCATTAAGTCATTCTCTACAACCTAGGAACAGAAATTTGAGAAGAGATGCCTAGGGGGCGCCTGAGTGGCTCAGTGCGTTGAGCATCCGACTTCGGCTCAGGTCTTGTCTCATGGTTTGAGGGTTCAAGCCCCGTGTCGGGCTCTGTGCTGACAGCTTGGGGCCTGCTTCGGATTCTGCGTCTCCCTCTGCCCCTCCCCCGCTCTCCCTCTCTCTCTGTGTGTCTCTCTCTCAAAAATAAATAAATGTTAAAAAAAAAAAGGTTTTTTTAGGGGCGCCTGGGTGGCGCAGTCGGTTAAGCGTCCGACTTCAGCCAGGTCACGATCTCGCGGTCCGTGAGTTCGAGCCCCGCGTCGGGCTCTGGGCTGATGGCTCAGAGCCTGGAGCCTGTTTCCGATTCTGTGTCTCCCTCTCTCTCTGCCCCTCCCCCGTTCATGCTCTGTCTCTCTCTGTCCCAAAAATAAATAAATGTTGAAAAAAAATTTTTTAAAAAAAAGGTTTTTTTAAAGAAAAAAAAGAAAAGAGATGTTGACTTGAGGGGGAGATTCAGGTTGACTCAAGGCTCAGGAAGTGAAGGATACCAGTGGAAGCTGTATGGAAACACTGACCCCACGGACTAAGCAAGGAAGGGAGACTGGAACAGAAACCAGTCTCAATACGCTCATCAAGATGTGGTTTGTATCCTGTTGACTTCTTTGAAGCGAACAGTGATTCAACTCGTGGCAAACGGAAGCCGCGTTGTCTTCTAAGGGCTGTTTAGAGAGTAGAGGAGTTTTAAGAATACGGCTTTTTCCTGGTGAGGAGAAGTCCCGATGTATCACTTGTGTTATTGGGAATGTCCTGAAGGAGGTCTTTAAGATGTTGAAGAAGGTTCAGGTGGAACTGTGAGAAGATGTCCTGTGTGGTTACAAATGACACAAGGGACCATGGACCTGGCTGGAGACATCTGAGTCCTAGAATTTATACCTTTAAAGAAAACCTGTAGATCTCACTGTTTTGTGGGTTCAAACCCCACATCAGGCTCTAGACTGGCAGTGTGGAGTCTGCTTGGGATTCTCTCTCTCTCCCTCTCTCTCTCTGCCTCATGCTGTCTCTGTCTCAAAAATAAATAAACTTTAAAAAAATTTAAAAAAATAAATAATAAGTCCATGGACCTGGAGAAATGAGAAAAAAATTCGGCCCCACCAGTATTGACTATAATGTCCCCTCACTTGTCATGCTGAGCAGACTTGAGTCACAGAAGGGGGACGCCATGAGGGAAGAGGAGAAGGTCCATGCCATGGGGCAGTTAACAGTAGGGTCCCACATCTTCCTTTGCTTTCTAATTATTGAAATACAATAAGCGAGATATGCTGAGATTGACATGTGTTGTATTCAGTGGAATTATGGATTACATTACCTAGTTTTAACTGAATGAATCCTAACAAAATGAACACATCATTTTTAAAGTTCCTGCAAAGTAATCTCAGTCTGAAGGGCACACTAATAATGCAGGTACAGGGGTGCCTGGGTGGTTCATTCAGTTATAAGCGTCCAACTCCTGGTGTCAGCTCAGGCCATGATCTCACTGTTCCATGAGTTCGAGCCCCGTCTCAGGTTGCGTACTGAGAGTGCAAAGCCTGCTTAGGATTCTCTGTCTCCCTCTCTCTCTCCGCCCCTTCCCCTACTCTTGCCAGTCTCTGTCTCTCTGAAAAATAATTACATACACTTAAAAAAATTGATGCAGGTACAGTTAACCAACAGGAAAATGATAGAACTACACTTGTAGCATGAGCTCTTTTTCAGATACGTTGGGAAATTGTGCCAACCTGATCAGACCTGACCAAAACTCAAGCAAAGTAATTTCAAATATTAAGGAGTCTACTAGAGGGGCGCCTGGGTGGCTCAGTCAATTGAGCGTCCGACTTCGGCTCAGGTCATGATCTCATGGTTTGTGGGTTTGAGCCCCATGTGGGCTCTGTGCTGACAGCTCGGAGCCTGGAGCCTGCTTTGGATTCTGTGTCTCCCTCTTTCTCTGTTCCTCCCACACTCACACTCTGTCTCTATCTCTCAAAAATAAAGATTTTTGAAAAATTAGAGTCTATTAGAAATGTCTATTAGAGTCTATTAGAAAGAAGTCTATTAGAAATGTACGACTGTATCCACTATTACATAGTTAAGGTGACTATTATGTTATCCTAACTATATATGTATGTATATTTATATATAGTATATATACTTATATATACAAAAATATGTCTACTTATACATTCTATATGTAAGTATACGTATGCATGTATATATATGTATAATTACACAGGAAAATATAAGTATATACTCTGTATGTAAACATGCATGTATATGTGACAGTGTATATATACAGATTATTAACCATATACAAATTACAAATACATAAAGATTATATAACACAGATTATATATATTTATATATAGAGAGAGATTATATACATACAGATTATATATTTAATCTATCCAGAAAAAATATATATCTAGAACATGAAGATAATTTTTCAGCAATGTTTAAGGTCGTATAATATCCTGTCAGGTACTTTATGAACTTTCATTAAATCTAATGAAAAATGCTTGATATCCTCTTTTGAGGTCCTAATGAATAAAAATCCATCCATGTAAAAAAAAAGGTCTAGTGCTTCTCATTTTAAGTCTGCAGGTCGGCATTGTTAAAATGCAACGTGCCTTCCAATTAGTTTGCGAGAGGTACTGACTTACATCAGGGACTGTGGAAAGTGGTAGCACCATTTCATCAAAAACTTTTGCTTAATTAGCAGATGGTACTGAAAAATGAATGTGTACTGCCTATGATGTACTTTTTCCATTTGGAGGGTTGTGTGTGTATGTGTGTGTGTGTGTGTGTGTGTGGATTTTCGCTTATGGCAACCATTACCGCTAAGTGTCAAAAATAAACTTAGAACAAGACCTGAAAAATCTCGGCATAACAGAGCGTGAAACCAAGACTCGATCGGGGGCGCCTGGGTGGCTCAGTGGGTTAAGCATCTTGATTTCCGCTTGGGTCGTGATCTCACAGTTCAGGAGAAGGAGCCCCCTGCTGGGCTCTGAGCTGAGTGTGGAGCCTGCTTGGGATTCTCTCTTTCCCCTCTCTCTCCCCCCTCCCCCACCCCACCCCCTGCGCGCGCGCGCGCACACACACACACACTCTTTCTCAAAATAAATACACTTAAAAAAAAGAGAAAAGAGTGCTTGATTAGAAAAGAGTAGAGCCCGCTGCTCTACATCAGGCTTCTCAAATCTGGCTGAAAATCCATGGCACAGAAGGCATGTTAAACCCAGATTTCTTGCCTTTGCCCTTAATACGATTCTCTGCGAGGTAGGACCTGGATATAGGACTTTTAAACAAATTTCCAGCGTGATGCATTTAGCACTGATCTGAGGAGAAGCATTCCAGCACACGGTATCGATGATGGTCTATTAACTCAAACTTCAAGAGACAAACAGATCTAGCGGGTTTCCAAAACTTACTTGAGGGGCGCCTGGGTGGCGCAGTCGGTTAAGCGTCCGACTTCAGCCAGGTCACGATCTCGCGGTCCGTGAGTTCGAGCCCCGCGTCGGGCTCTGGGCTGATGGCTCGGAGCCTGGAGCCTGTTTCCGATTCTGTGTCTCCCTCTCTCTCTGCCCCTCCCCCGTTCATGCTCTGTCTCTCTCTGTCCCAAAAATAAATAAATGTTGAAAAAAAAATTAAAAAAAAAAAAACTTACTTGAGCACAGCACAGGGAGTAACACAGTTGACTGGTAATTAGGATGCTTTTGACAGAAGCTAAAATGGAACAACTTTTCAGTGCTGACTTTTATCCATAGAAGCCTCTTTAGGGGACACCTGGGTGGCTCAGTCAGTGAAGCATCCAACTTCATCTCAGATCATGATCCCCTGGTTCCTGGGTTCAAGCCCCGCATCAGGCTCTTTGCTTTGGATCCTCTGTCTGCCTCTCTCTCTGCCCCTCACTAGCTCCCTCTCCCTCTCAAAATAAATATACATTTTTGAAAAAGAAGAAAGAAAGAAAGAAAGAAAGAAAGAAAGAAAGAAAGAAAGAAAGAAAGAAGCTTCTTTATGATCATAGTGTAGCCACCTTTGGGCACCTCAAGTTTTCTCATTGATAAAATGAGAGATATAATACCACCTACTTCGAAAATTTTTTTTTGAGTTTATTTATTTATTTTGAGAGAGACAGAGACAGTGAAGGTGGGGGAGGGGTAGAGAGAGAAGGAGAGAGAGAATCCCAAGCAGGCTCCACACTGCCAGCACAGAGCCTGACATGGGGCTCAAACTCGTGAAGCTGTGAGATCATGACCTGAGCCAAACCCAAGAGTCGGGCACTTAACCGACTGAGCCACCCAGGTGCCCCGTGATACCACTTACTTCTTAGGATTGTTAAGAGAATTAACTGAGATGATGTATATAAAATGCCTCCAATGAGGGGCACCTGGGTGGCTCAGTTGGTAAGCGTCCGACTTCGGCTCAGGTCATGATCTCGAGGTTCAGGAGTTCAAGCCCCGCGTCGGGCTCTGTGCTGACACCTCGGAGCCTGGAGCCTGATAGCTTGGAGCCTGGAGCCTGGTTAGGATTCTGTGTCTCCCTCTCTCTCTGCTCCTCCCCCACTCACACTCTGTCTGTCTCTCAAAAATAAACGTTGGGGCACCTGGGTGGCTCAGTCAGTTGAGCGTCCGACTTTGGCTCAGGTCATGGTCTCACAGTTTGTGAATTCGAGTCCCACGTCAAGCTCTGTGCTGACAGCTCAGAGCCTGGAGCCTGCTTTGGATTCTGTGTCTCCCTCTCTCTCTCTGCCCCTCCACCGCTCGTGCTCTGTCTCTGTCTCTGTCAAAAATAAATAATAAAAAAATAAAATAAACATTTAAAAAAATTAAAATGCCTGCGATGAGCCTGGCACGTAATAAAATCTCCCTGTTACCAGTATCCTGATTTTTATATAACGTCCATTTTAGAATACATTCATGAAAAGAGTTACCATAAAAAATTATTATATCTGAGCATAAGCATTTTTGCCACAGTGTTTCAACATGATGCCCAGATATCAGAGAAGCAAAACAAAACACTTTGTAATGATTAGACATGTGGTCTCAACTAAATGAATTTAGTAACCTAAACTGTGATACAGTCTGCAATAGTGTAATACATTTCATCTACTTCTTCAAGACTACAAGTAATCCCAGAAGAAAATTGTGGATGCCGTCTCAATCTGCAGTTTATTTTATTTCTCTTTGTTCCGAGCTTAATCTCTGTCCTTGTAGAGACCAAGACTCCAGTTTCCCTCATGAAGGAGAGTGTTAGGCCTAAAATTCACTGAATGCTGGGATCAAACCTGGTCAAGATGCTCTATACACGTTGATCCCCCTTTTGAATTTCAGTTTGTGCCAGAAAAGAGCTCCAGCTTCTTTTTCTGGAAAAATGCTGATCTGGAAAGCATCTGGCTCTAGAGGTGATTCTTCATCTCATTAACTGACCAGGGCCCCTTTAAAACTTGGGGAGTTCTATTCAGGTAACAATCTTAGAGGATTGAGTAAGAGGAGTCAGACCCCCTGAAACCTTCCACCACCCAGGATTCTCCTTCTCTGTCCCCCGTATAAGTGCCTCATCTCGACCCCTTGTTAACTGACTCCTGTTTTTTGCATGGTCACTTCTCGGCACCCATGAGCCTCCTTTGGCTTAAGCTGCATGACCTTTTACTGAGCGGACAGACAACTAGACTTTGCCCCTGCTATGTCTGTGACATTTACCTCTTCTTGATGGCCTTGACTCCAGTAAATCCCATCAGCACTGAACAGTGGGGAGCCCCATCTGTGCCTGCTGTCTGATGCTAGGAATGGCTGGACATCTGCCCATGTTGAGTTTCTGTCAGCACTGGCTTTTGCAGATTGAACTTTCCTCTCTCTGACAGAAGCTTCCAGGAGCATGTGGTGACTCCTGAAGGTCTCCTAGATCAATAGGAGAAGCAAGCTTTTTCTTCCCTTGGGGAGATAGCAAGACAGGTGACTCATCTGCTACAGCTAATTAGCAGAAGGGGTCTGAACATTGGAGAACATACAGACGCAAAAGCATTGGGATTAACCAGACACCACGGTTTGTTTGTTTGTTTGTTTGTTTGTTTAATGTTTTTCCAGAATGTAACCTATTCATTATGTAGTGTTAGGAGAAGGGGGAAAAAAGGAAGTCGATCAACAGTGGTAGCCCGTCTTAGAAAGTCTTGAAGAGGGTCACCGCAGGGAGGCTTGGGTTGCCCGTGGAAACGTGCAGAAAAAACAGCATGTCCCAAAGGCACAAAGCAAGCCCATGTTGGAAGGAGCTGGTCACCAAGCATTAGGCACGGCACATATACTTTAAAGCAAACAGAATTCTATCCAAGGCCCCTTCTCTCCGATGCCACTGTGGACCCTCCAAACCAGAAGCTGCAAACTGGCAGCCAGTATTTTGTGTGACATACACAATTTTAACACTTTCTTTGAATGGGAACGCCTTTTATGGTGCATGTTCTCTGTTCATCCTAAGTCTGACCATCTCTTTAAATCAGGTCTCTTTGTATGTTCATAGTACTTTACTACCTGGCCTCTGAAGGCATTTGCATCAGATTGCCCAGGAATATTATCTAGAACACAGGAGATGAGATGTTAATGATGCCCAACTTGGATTCTGGGGTTTAGAGCCCATTGGGGATGTCTAAGAGCTTTGCCAGCCAGAGGGTGTAGGGGTACTCGGTGGAGAAAGACACGGCTGACTGCTGCAGACGGGGCTGGGCATCGCCTTTGTCAGAGCCAGATTCCTTGGTAATACCCTTGTACGTTCACAGCTTGCTCATCTGGTTGAGGCACGAGGCAACTAGGAACTTCTCCAATTTCCCCATTTTTGCAGGGGAACTTCCAAGAGGGAAATACTAAGGAATTGGCCAAAGTCAACAGATAAGAGTTCAGCCTGGGTGTACTGTACCTGTATTTCCAGAACCAGAATCGAGATCTCATGGTTCATAATTGGGAACATAGTATTTGCAATTGTGACTGCCCTGGAAAATTCATGATATATGAGAACTAGAGTTATATAGATCTCAGCCAGTGTGCACTGGGGGCAAAAAAAAAAAAAAAAAGGAAAGAAGGAGTTAGAATCTCAAGTCCCATCTCGGAGAGGGAAACAAGAACAGTAAAACCTTGGTTTGCTAGCGTAATTCATTCTGGAAACATGCTTGTAATCCAAAGCACTTGTATATCAAAGCAAATCTCCCGATAAGAAATAATAGAAACTTAGACGATTCATTCCACAACCCAAAAATATTCGTATAAAAATGATCACAATGCTGTAATATCATACAAAATAATAAAGAAAATACAAAATATAAAGAAAAAGAAACAAATTCACCTGCACTTACCTTTGAACACCTTCATGTTGGTGTGACGGAGATAAGAGAGAGGAGGGTTACTGCATAGGAAGACGTTCACTATCGCTAACAGAATCACGGCTATCTATTGGCTCAGTGGAATCTTTTTCTTTTCGTACAACTTTAACAAGGAACCTATCCAATGACACTTGCTTTGCCTCCTTTTGAGGATTTCAAGGAAATGTGACATTGCGTTGAATGATCACCCACAATCCCTCAGCAAGAGAGAGAACCATTGTGATCACTCAGTTGTGATTGTGTGATGTTCAGCATCGTGTGACGCATATGGCAAGACATCGATCATTTATTAAGTTAAAATTTATTAGAAATGTTTGCTGGTCTTGTAGAACACTTGCAGAACAAGTTACTCGTGATCCAAAGTTTTGCTGTGTTTGGGGTTGTCCTCACTTATAAAGTGGGATCTGTACTTCTTCCTCAGTGAAGAATACACTAAATGCTCTTGGATTTCCTCCATGTACCTGAAAACATATACAGTGGGCCTTTGGACCACATGGGTTTGAACAGTGTGGGTTTTCTTATACATGAAGTTTTTATTTTTTCTCAAAAAATAAAGTGCAGTATTGTAAATGTACTTTCTTTTTCTTGTGATTTTCTTAGTACTATTTTCTTTGCTCTAGCTTACTTTATTGTAAGAATACATATATAATACATATGATATGTGAAATACATAATATATATTATATATATACATATATACATAATATACATATATACATATGTATATATGTACATATATGTACATATATGCATATGTATATGTATAATATACAACATATACATAATATATATGTATTATATATTATATAATATATAATACATATGATATGCGAAATACAACTTAATTGACTATTTGTGTTATTGGTAAGGCTTCCAGTCAACAATAGGTTTTATCAGTTAAGTTTTTAGGGAGCCAAAAGTTATACACAGATTCTCCACTGGGGGTGTGGGTCAGCACCCCCAACAGTCACATTGTCCCAGGATATGTTCAAAGAGACACGGACTGGTGTAGACAACCTTGTTTGTGAGCCTATGTGTCCCACAGAGCTACTCTGAGAACCACTCACACCACCCAAGTTTGCAAATTAAAAGAACCAATGAAGATTTTTTTTTAAATGTTTATTCATTTTTGAGAGAGAGAGAGACCTTAAGCTATAGAGGGGAGGCGGCGGGGGGGGGGGGGGAGGGGGAGGACAGAGGATCCAAGGCAGGCTCTGTGCTGACAACAGTGAGCCTGATGTGGGTCTTGAACTCATGAGCCATGAGTCATGACCTGAGCCAAAGTCAGACACTTACCTGACTGAGCCACCCAGGACCTCCGCCAAAGAAGACTTCTAAGTAAAAAAGTACTATTGATGAATTTTGCTGTATTAATCCAGTAATAAATGTCTACTGAATTCTTACAGGATTCATCATCTATGTATCTTATAATTCTTTGGTATTCAAGCAGAATGGTAGCCAAGAATAAAAACTCAGTACATTTCCGATTTAATACAAAGAAAAATGGAAACATTTTCTGGAAGTCAAATAGAATCTACATGTATAAGAAAAAGACCTATCTTTTTATAAAATACTTCAAAAATAATTTATGTTTTTTTGGGGGTGCCTGGGTGGCTCAGTCGGTTGAGTGTCCGACTTTGGCTCAGGTCATGATCTCGCAGTCTGTGAGTTCGAGCCCCGCGTCGGGCTCTGTGCTGACAGCTCAGAGCCTGGAGCCTGTTTCAGATTCTGTGTCTCCCTCTCTCTGACCCTCCCCTGTTCATGCTCTGTCTCTCCCTGTCTCAAAAATAAATAAAACGTTAAGAAAAAAAATAATTTATGTTTTTGAGTTATTTTAAAAGGTAACTGTTTAATCACTTCTCAGCCTTTTGGCTAAGATCAACTGTAAAATGTAACTGTTTAGGGGCACCTGGGTGGTTCAGTCGGTTAAGCGTCCGACTTCAGCTCAGGTCACGATCTCGCCGTCCGTGAGTTGGAGCCCCGCGTCGGGCTGTGTGCTGACAGCCCAGAGCCTGGATCCTGCTTCAGATTCTGCGTCTCCCTCTCTGTCTGCCCCTCCCCCACTCACACTTTGTCTCTCTCTCTCTCTCTCTGTCTCACAAAAAATGAATAAACATTAAAAAAATTTTTTTTTAAATAAGTGTATCTGCAGGAATAAACTCCTAGAAGTATATAGTCTTTGGGTTAAAGGGAAAATGCATTTGTAATTTTGATAGCTATTGCTACATTGCCCTCCAGTGATTGTGCAAATATGTATTCCCATCAGCAATGTATAGAATGTCCATTTTCCACACTCGTATCAACATATAGTGTAAATTTTGCTTGTTAGATAATTGGAAAAAAAATGGTAACTTGGTGTGGTTTTAATTTGCACTCTGTTTTCTTTGAGTGACGTTAAACATCCTTGCCTTTTTTTTTTTTTTTTTAAAGTAGGCTTCACATAGTGTTGGGCTTGAGCTCATGACCCTGAGATCAAGACCTGAGCTGAAATCAGGAGTCCGATGCTTAACCAACTGAGCCACCCAGGCAACCTAGTCTTTGCATTTTTAAAACTTTTTTAATGTTTTATTTATTTTTGAAAGCAAGAGGGACAGAGCATGAGTGGGGGAGGGGCAGAGAGAGGGACACACAGAATCCGAAGCAGGCTCCAGGCTCTGAGCTCTCAGCACAGAGCCGGACATGGGGCTCCAACTCACGAACCACGAGATCATGACCTGAGCCGAAGTCAGACGCTCAACCGACTGAGCCACCCAGGCGCCCCAAGAATTTATTTTTAAGTAATCTCTACGCCCAACATGGGGCTCGAACTCACAACCCTGAGATGGAGAATCACATGGTCTACCAACTGAGGCAGCCAGGCGCCCCCAAATCTTATTTCCTTATAACAAATTCTGAGGTCACATCAACGGGAAAGTCTTAACAACTCTGAACTGGTATGAGAATGCGCCTATGTTTTGTGAGCTATCAGGGGCCGTGTGCCAGTTTCTGTCTGAGAACTGAGATAAGATCAGGGGGAGCCCGCCTTTAAATGAATGAAGTGACTTCAGTTAACAGAAACCTTTCTTCAAACTAATGGCAGCTTGTACCTGAAATAATTCATTTGTTAGAAAGGTCAACAGAAGGGGTGCCTGGCTGGCTTTGTCAGCAGAGCATGTGACTCTTGATCTCAGGGTCATGAGGTTTGAGCCCTATGTTGGGTGTCGAGATTACATGAATAAATAATTTTTTTTTTTTTTTTTTTTTTTTTTTAAGTTCAACAGGGCACCTGGGTGGCTCAGTCAGTTAAGTGTCCAACTTCGGCTCAGGTCAAGATCTCACAGTTCATGAGTTCAAGCCCCATGACAGGCTCTGTGCTGACAGCTCGGAGCCTGGAGCCTGCTTCGGATTCTGTGTCTCTCTCTGCCCCTCCCCTGCTTGTGCTCTGTCTCTCTCTCTCTCAAAAATAAGTAATAAACATTAAAATATATTTAAAAAACTAAAAAAAGTCAACAGGAAAATATATTACTTAATTACATTTGTCTATTTTCTAAGGAAGTGTATATTATTATTGGGAAAAAAATTTTTAATGTTTATTCATTTTTGAAAGAGAGAGAGAGCACAAGCAGGGGTGGTGTGGAGAGAGAGGGGACACAGAATCTGAAGCAGGCTCCAGGCTCCGAGCTGTCAGCACAGAGCCCAACGCGGGGCTTGAACTCATGAACCGTGAGATCATGACCTGAGCTGAAGCCGGACGCTTAACTTACTGAATCACCCAGGCACCCCAAGTGTGTTTTATTATTTTAATGCATATTACCATAATTATGAATGAGACTTGGAATCACTTGTTTATAAGTTATTTGCATTTATCTTTTCCTCATTTTTTTCTATTTCATTGTTAGTGTTCATTTGCTGGTTTATGTGCTTTTTAGGTATTAAAATAAATAAAAGTTGGGGTGCCTGGCTGGTTCAGTAAGTAGAGCATGCGACCCTTGATCTCAGGGTCGTGGGTTTGTTTTTTCTTTTAATTTTTTTTAGTATTTATTTATTTTTGAGACAGAGAGAGACAGAGCATGAGTGGGGGAGGGGCAGAGAGAGAGGGAGACACAGAATCCGAAGCAGGCTCCAGGCTCAGAGTTGTCAGCACAGAGCCTGACGCGGGGCTCAAACTTGTCAACTGCGAGATCATGACCTGAGCCGAAGTTGGACGCTCAACCGACAGAGCCAGTGAGGCGCCCCTCAGGGTCGTGAGTTTGAGCACCACAATGGGCATAGACATTACCTAAAAATAATAATAAAATTAAAACTTCAATAAAATTTGTCTGGCATTTATGTACCACAAACAAATAAACAAACATATGAAGTGTTCCTGGGGTTCAATGGGGTAGTTTTCATAGATGTATTATTTAGTGTTAACAAAACTTGTAGCATCTGGTTAATGTAAGGTTAAGTTTCATTTTCCCAAAGACTCTATCTGCTTTGTCTTTTTATAAAACCTAATTCTGACTTTTTGTTCTTGTGACATCTTCTCTCCTGCTCATTAACATTTTTATCCCATGTATAGTGTATGACTTCATTATTAATTCTGATTATTGGGTAATTCGATCTTTTCAACATTCCAAAAATAAAGAATTCCTATGTGTCTAGCAATAATTTGTCAATTAATCTACATTGTTGATAAAGTACTTTATCAACTATTAATTAAGTTTGGTTACTGATTTCTGATGGTTAGAGTAAGCTAACAGCTCTGTGTATATCTCTTAGGAAAAGGCGCAGCTTTCTTGAGCTCTGATTGGTATAGTTAATGTAGTCTGATTATACCCAAAGTGACTGATCTATGGTCACAAGAGTTTGTGCTGTGATGGCTCTTCTTTTTTTTTTTTTAATTTTTTTAAATGTTTATTTATTTTTGAGACAGAGATAGAGCATGAGCCGGGGAGGGGCAGAGAGAGAGGGAGACGCAGAATCCGAAGCAGGCTCCAGGTGCCGAGCTGTCAGCACAGAGCCTGACACGGGGCTCGAACTCATGGAGTGTGAGATCATGACCTGAGCCGAAGTCAGACGCTTACCCGACTGAGCCACCCAGGTGCCCCAGATGGCTCTTCTTGAAATGAACGCCTGATTTTATTTTTATTTTAGTTTATAAAATATACAATGTCTGCCATTGTGTATTTCAGTGGTCACTGCAGGTGTATACAATGTTAAATACAATGTCGAATACAATGTTACTCACAAGGGTAGCTATAATCAGGCTGAACTGTATACTTCAAATGGGTGAATTATATGGTATGTGAATTACAGCTCAAAGCTGTTACAAAAAAAACAACAACAACAATGAAACAAAACAATGTTATTAAATTCAAACCAGATATTGTTACTTAATCTGGAAAACAAAAACCACAATGTCCTCCTTTAAGTAATTATTAAATCCTAAGATCTTGACTTAGCTAGAGGTGCCGGTATGGTCTCACATAAGTCCACAGCAACATATATCCTTGCACATGAGGACCCTACACAGCTGTACCCTAGGTGATTCCTTTCCTTTAGATAAGAAGTTTCAATAATTTCTGATTTTTATAAGAAACCTACTCAATTAAATTAGACAAATTTATACTCAGTCATTAGAAGTTATATTACTTGGTTTGTAATTTTGGGCAAGGAGGCAATATAATTTAGCAATATGTTTAATGTACGTGTGATTTTTTGTTTTATTGGGTTTTTCATTTCCCCCTAATATTTTATTATGAAAATTTCATGCAATTGAAAAAAATCGTTCACACCAGTCTACTCACTACCTGGATTTTGCACATATGTATCCATTTATCCATCCCACTATCCTTTCATTCGCCATCTTGTTTTTGATACATTTCAAAGTCAATTGCAGATATCAGTATATGTTCTCCTGAAGACTTTTACATTCATACTTTTAGCTAGAACTTGATATTTCTAGATTTTTTTCTTTTGATGTATACTTTACCCACATTGAAATGCACAAATCTAGATCATATATTTGCAGCATTTTAATGAGTGCATACACTTGTGTAAGCCAACCCCTGTCAAAGTACAGAACATGACCATTGCCTTAGGGAAAGTTCCCTTCTGTCCCTTTCCAATCATGCTTCACTCCTTCCTTCCCCCCAGAATGCCCACTGTTGTATTTTTCTTTGTTTGTTTGTTTCATTTTGTGTTTTTGTTTTGTTTTTGTTTTTCTAATAGTGAAGATAGATCAACAGAATATAGAATATGAAGACAGCCTGTGGGTATGTTCTGGCCCATGAGAATCATATCCTTCTAGTATATATTTGTATCAGGTCAGACTATGGCTAATACTTTCAATGTCACCTTTCACATAGTGGTAAGTGACTTAGAGTGGGGTATTTCCATTTTTCTACTCTTTGAACAAATTTTTAATGTTTATTTAGTTTTGAAAGAGAGACAGAGCATGAGCAGGGGAGGGGCAGAGAGAGAGGGAGACACAGAATCTGAAGCAGGTTCCAGGCTCTGAGCTGTGAGCACGGAGCCCGACGCGGGGCTCGAACTCATGAGCTGTGAGATCATGACCTGAGCCGAAGTTCGAGACTCAACCTACTGAGCCACCCAGGTACCCCTTACCTATAAATTTGTATATGCATGCATGATTTTTAATTGTCAAAATCAATTAATGTTTTTTTATATTAAATTATTTTGAGAGAGAGCGAGTGGGGTGGGGGGGGGTGTAGAGAGAGAAGGAGAGGAGGAGAATCCCAAGCAGCCTCTGTCAGGGCATCGTCTGACACAGGGGCTCAAACTCATGACCTGAGCTGAAACCAACAGTCGGACGCTTAACCAACCAAGCCACCCAGGTGTCCCTAATTAATGCCTTCTTTTAGCAGAACTCGACAGAATTTGGGTTCTTTTGATGGCAGTTAAAAGCTTCTCACATGTGCTTTATTTCCAATTAAATGCAATACTCAACCAATACCCAGAAACCCACACAGCTTGCAGCCCTCTGCCTGGGGAGGCAAAAATCAGTCATTGGATGATCTGGTCTTGAGCCCTCAGTGATGGGGGGGGGGGGTGGACAGGAGATGGTTTTGCTGAAAGCCAAGCTGCTGAGCCTTTATAGTGGCTATGATAATGGTGACTGGCCCAGCCAAATAGTGGTGTTTGACCCTTCTTGCTTTCTCAGAGGCTGACATTGGGGTCCTAAAGTGAAATCTAGTTAAATACTATTACTTTATTTGGAATGTGAAGTGAAACATGTCTTTGGAATCTAACCATTGAGACATAGGTATCAAAAAGAACCAGCCAGGGATCGCTGGGTGGCTCAGTCGGTTGAATCTCCAACTCTTGATTTTGCTCAGGTCATGATCCTGGGGTCATAAGATCGAGTCCCGTGTCTGGCTTGGCTCTGAGCATGGATTCTGCTTAAGACTCTCTCTTCTCTCTCTCTCTCTGTCTCTCTCTGTCTCTCTCTGTCTCTCTCTGTCTCTCTCTCTCCCTCTGCCCCTCCCTGCCCCTCCTGTGCTCTCTCTCTCTCTCAAAAAACAAAACAAAACAAAAAACCAGCAAGCTAGATTTCTAAACAAAGATGATCCCAGCTGCAGATATGTACACTTCTCTGCACCCTCTTAGGGGACAACGTACTCTGATATTGACATACATTGCTCACAGCAATGGTCTTTAAAAAAATTTTTTTTTAAGTTATTTTTGAGAAAGAGAGAGACAGAGAGTGAGTGGGGGAGGGAGACACAGAATCCGAGGCAGGCTCCAGGCTCTGAGCCGTCAGCACAGAACCTGACACAGGGCTTGAACTCTAAGAACAGAGATCATGACCTGAGTGAAGTCAGCCACTTAACCTACTGAGTCACCCAGGCGCCCCCATGGCAGTGGTCTTAATCTGTCGTTCCCATCCTTTTTAGAAGGAAAGAAATATCATTACATGGCAGAGCTGAGACCTTCAAGCTCATTTGGGGATTTTCTCAAGGAGCTCTTCCAAATGTGAATTTTTAAAAAGATTGATTAATTGATTGATAATTTCTGTACCCAACATGGGGCTTAAACTCAAGACACTGAGATCAAGAGTTGCACACTCTTCTGACCGAGTCAGCCAAGTGCCCATGAATTTCTTGATAATTGACAATCGCTTAATGGCTTTCCCACTCCCCAAAGGTTATGCCAGCTACTCTTATTACTAAAAGACCTATCCTTTTAAGCAATTCATTTTCTGAACCACGTATGAGTTGGCGAAGGCTGCCATAACTAAGTATCACAGACCAGGTGGCTTAAACAACAGGTATTTATTTTCTCAGAGTCCCGGAGGCTCATAGCATGAGGTCAAGGTGTTTGCAGGGTTGATGTCTTCTGAGGTCTCCTTGCTTGGTTTGTAGATGGTCACCTCTTCCCTTGGGTCTTCACACAGTTTTCCCTCAGTGTGTGTCTGTGCCTTATTCTCTTTAGAAGGACACCAGGCAGGGCGCCTGGGTGGCTCCGTCGGTTAAGCGTCCGACTCTTGGTTTCGGCTCAGGTCACGGATCTCACTGAATCACACCTCCTCCTTTTCTTGGTCATTTGTTCTCTTTCCAGGAGCACCACGCAGAAGCCATAGATGGAATATTTAGTCTGTCCTCTGCACTGAACAGCCTGGACGGGAAACTTTTCTTTCTGGTTCTCATAAGATCCCCCCAACGACCCCACATACAGGATTCCCCAGGACCAACAAGAACCAGGTGGACTCCTGATGCTTAGACGGCGATTCGGCAACGTTTATAAGGAGCTAGACTTGAAGACACTCAGTCAGCCAAACCTTCTGAGGGCAGGCCTTTCCGAGGCAGACTCAGCGAAAGGCTCTCCCCTTAAGTACATCTTCCTGTTTTCATCTTCAATACGCCTTGGTTGCCTCCCCGACTTACTTTTCCTAAGCCCCATCTGCAGCCCCTGTTAGCTTCTGAGAAATCGTGAGGAGGCTGAGGTTGGGTTCACGGCAAGAAGGCAGAGGGCCCTTGTGACCGAGGACACGCTTTTCCAACATGGTATGAGGAAGTTCCAGCACAGATAAGGTCTGTGTGGAAGGAGGTTTGAGAACGAGGCCCTTGCATACATTGTGCAATGCTTCCAAAGGGCAGGGATCGTCCAGCTCCACGGTTTAGATTAATTGTGATAGTGCACAGTTGGTCATTCACTTAGATTAATTGCGATGGTGCACAGTTGGTCGTTCATTTAGATTAATTGCGATAGTGCACAGTTGGTCATTCAATTATAGGCAAGACATACCCCTGCCTGGAGACCCGGGTCTCACCATATCAATTACATTTCCATTGGCCCAGAAACTCTTAGCCTCACAGAGGACTATTTTCTTCTGCTTTTAGCGGCTGCCTTCCTAGAATCAAAGTCTCTGTGCAAAGCACTGGAGGAAACCTGAGTTTGGGGGGGAGGTTTTCATTTTATATAGTTGGTAATAATGACCATGGCTGGTCTTCTACGGTGTAGAGCAGGTGGGCAAAGGAACCCAGTGTGTGTTGAGGGGGAGTTGGGGATGTAAATAGTGTATTTTGGGAGGCCAGGGAGCGTTGGGGGCTTCAGATACCGTTTTTCACATTTAAGGTTCATACAAATTACTCAGAGATACTGGTATCATTTAAAAAAATTGTTAACGTTTATTTATTTTTGAGAGACAGAGAGAGAGCACAAGCAGGGGAGGAGCAGAGAGAAAAGGAGACGCAGAATCCGAAGCGGGCTCCAGGCTCTGAGCTGTCTGCACAGAGCCCAACCCGGGGCTCGAACTCATGAGCTGTGAGATCATGACCTGAGCCGAAGTCTGACGCTTAACTGCTGACCGAGCCACCCAGGCGCCCCTCCTGGGGATATTATTTAGAATGTAGATTCTGATTCACAGTTTGGAGAAGAGTCCGGAGACGTCGCTTTGAGTAGCACCCCGTAGCAGCCAGCCCCCAGGTCAGCGTGGAGGGTTGGGGTGTTGGGCGGAGCTTAACAGGGGCTCCTGATGGGACCACAGCTAGAGCCAGCGTGCCCTCTGGAAGTGCCCTGCCAGAGGCTGGACAGGAAGCACGACCCCGGGGGTCCTGTTCAGCTCGACCCGGTCTGATATCGGCGTCTGTGGTTTCCAGCAAGGGGGCCCGTAAACTTCTTGGGGTCGCAGGCCTCTGCGGGAGCGACGAAAGCTCTGCGTCCCCTAACCTCCCCGGCGCACCCGCGCTCGTAAACGCTGCTGCAAAGCGCCTTAGGCCCCGCGAGCCGGCCCGCAGCGCCGGGGCAGCCCGGCCGCCTTCCTCCGGGGCCGGGCACCCGCGCCCTGGGCGGTTCTGCGGCTCCGCAGCTGGCGCGGCTCGGCGTCAGGCTCCGGAGCGCGCGCGCGCGTGCGCGCGCGGGGAGGCGTGTCCGGGGGCGTGTCGGAGGCGGGCCGGGGGGGCGTGGCCGAGGCGGGCGCTGGCCGCGCCCCTCGGCCGTGCGAGAGGCCGAGCTTGCTGCATTGCAGCCGCCGCGGCGCCGCTCGGCTCCTCACTCCCAACAATGGCGGCTCCGAGCCCGAGCGGCGGCGGCGGCGGCTCCGGGGGCGGCAGCGGCAGCGGCACCCCGGGCCCCGTGGGGCCCCCGGCGCCGGGCCACCCGGCCGTCAGCAGCATGCAGGGTAAGGAACGCGCCAGCGCCGCGACCCCCGCCCCCCCGGCGCGGCCGTCGGCGTCGTCGCGGCCTGTCCCCGCGGCCCGCGGACGCCCCCGGACCCGGCCGAGGAAGCCGCCGGGGCGGCCCGCGCCCCCCGCCCGCCGCGCGCCCGGCCCTGCCCCGGCCCCGCGCAGCAGGCCCCCCGGCCCGCGGCCTCCGCGCGCAGCCCCCCGCCTCCACCCCAGCCCCCGTCCCGCTCGGCCCCCGCCGGGCCCGCGGGAGGCCCACCTGGCCCGGGCCCGACCCCGCGGCCGCCCCCGGCCGCCGCCGCCGCTCACCTGGCGCCGCCCCGCCCGCGTTTCCGGGCCCGCGCCGGGCTGGCATCCACGCGTGCCGGGCCGCGCCGCCGCAGGTAGCGGCGAGGCGCTGCGGTCACCGGCGCCCCGGCCTGGCGCCCACCTTCGCCCCGCCGCCGGCCGCCGCCGTGGGGCCCCGCGCAGGGCCATCTTGGCTCCCCGCGGGGCGCCGCCGGAGCCGGGCCCGCCCGCCGACTGGGCGCCCCCCGCGGGGACCCCCCGCGCCTGCAAACTTTCCCCGGGGGCGGGGGCGGGGGGAGGGGGAGGGGGGAGGGGGGAGGGACGGGGGTGGGGTGGGGGAGGGGCTGCTCCGGCCTGTGCCACCTGTAAGGTTAGTAGTTCCGACGGCCGTCGGGCCCGGGGTGACCGCGTTGGCGTGGCACAGGCTCGAAATATCCGCAAATACGCGAGAGCCCTGGATTCGGTTTCAATGGGGGAGACGCAGGAGACAGAAAGGCAGGGGGTCCCAGTGGTACTGGGTCGTGTCTGGACGTCCGAGGCCGCCGCCTCCTTAATGAATTAGTGCTTCTCCCCCACTGGGAAGGCGAATTCAAATCCGCGTGGCTGCTGACCGAGGGGGTGTTGTGAAAACACCAGCCCCCCCCCACCCCCACCCCTCCCCAGCCCATCAGGGGCCATTCCCTTAAGTTTTCGGGGGGGATTTCGGGGGAGTCCTGTTATTTTTAAAACCGGGAATCTCAGCGACCTCTTGGACGACTTCAGCTAACCGCTTGTGTTACATTATCAGCAGAATGGGTCGCGATACCCTGGGCGGTCAGTGTCACCATGGTGACATTTTCCTCTCTGATTAGAACCTTCCCGACAGGGCTCCTTGCTGCGTCTTGAGCCGCGTGTCCGGGTCTGTCTCAACCGCCTTGGGGTCTTCGTGTCGATGAGAGGGTGCGTGATTCAGGAAAGCAGAGACAGGATGCCCTCAAGTTTTCCCTCCCGGCTGGTTGCGCTCCCTGGGAGATCATTTCAATACACGTAAAGAATGGTGATGTACAGACGGGATGATGTCAGAGCTCCGAGGACACTTTCTGTGCAGGCCCTCATGATTAATTCAGACCGAAGTAGTTGTTGGCCGCTGCTGTGTTGCACAGCCCAATGTGTATGTGAGTGTATGCAGACGACGTAAAAGATGGGTTTTCTGATAAGGACCGCTTTCCAGTCCAGTTGTTGCTGGAAATGAGGCGGAAAAACGACAGGTTAGGATTGTATGGCTTTTGCAAAATGGGTGACTTCTAAAGCTTATAAAAATAGTGCATTTGTGTGTGTGTGTGTGTGTGTGTGTGTGTGTGTGTGTGTGGTGGGGAGTTTATTTTGGTGGGGGTAGGGATGCTGATAGTTTGAAAAAGCTGTATACATTAATTATTATTATTATTATTATTATTATTATTTTGGTTAAAAAATGTTGAGCTCCCCAGTGCTGGGCATAGACTCTAGTGCTGGGTATACAGCAGAGAGTTAGTTGGGCATTCTCCTCCCTCCTGATGAGACGGGGCAGGAAAGACAGTCCGCAGGTACATAAGAAAAGTTACTCACGGAGAAGAGTGTTAGGAAGGTAACAAGCGGGGTTTTGCGAGGGAAGATAAGAGGAGTGTGTGCTGTGCTTCGATAAGAGGGGTAGAGAAGACCTGTCTGGAAAGATGACTGTCGTGCTCCGGGCAGAGGGGACACTGTGTGTGTGTGTGTGTGAAGCTTCCGGAATGGGGAAGAGCTTGCGGTGCCCTTGTGGTTGGGCAATATTCTGAGGCTCTCCATTCTTCTCCGCCACCTCTGTGTTCTGATGTCTAGTAACCTTTCCAACAAGCGGAACCTAGTTTTAAAAGGGAGAAGGCGGACATAGGCCTCTCTTTGGATTATTGATGAATTTTCTTTTACCAGCATCATGTCTAGCCTTGATTGGCTGAGGAACCTGCTAGTTATAAGTGTCTTGTTCTTGAACCTTTTTTTGCTGACTCAGAACGAAGAGAAGCACCTGAAAGTCGCCGGACGTTGTCTAGTGCAATCCAGGTTATAATCCATGAGCTTAAAGAGCAGTTGAGGACCTTTTTTGTTTACTTTGTATGCTTAGAGCCCAACCTTTCATGCTTCCTCTGCTAGAGACCTTTGGTTTTAGATCGGGCTTCAGACCCTTAGAAGATGTTTGGTATATTCCACCCCCTTCCTCCAAGCTGTTTCTACTTGCTGCCCTGTAAAACATTGCCTTCCTGGGAGGTGTTAATGACCCTCCTCTTTCAAACAGCTAGTTTCAGGACTTATGGAATACATTTCACCTAACAGACATGCGAGGTCCTTCTGTGTGATAAGCTCTGTGCTGGGCACTGGATAACCCTGTACACTGTTTTCATGGCTTGACGTTTGTGACCCAAGAGTGTGGTCCACATTGGGAAGTATTGTTTCCCTAATGCCATAACATTTAGGAGCTCTGGAGTCCTGGATTTGAATCCCCTTGTCAGGATTTAAGATTTTTGTGACCTAGGGCAAGATACTCAACCTCTCTAACCCTCAGGTTTTCAGTTGGAAAGTAGGAAGGAATAATGCTCACTTCACAGGTTCTTTGTGAATGCATGTAGGGCATGGGTCTGACATAGTAAGGATGTGATACATGTTAGCCATCATCATTGTTTTAATGTTTTTTTTTCTTTAATGTTTATTTGGGGGGCAGAGACAGAGGGAGACGCAGAATCCGAAGCAGGCTCCAGGCTCTGAGCTGTCAGCACAGAGCCCGACGCGGGGCTCGAACTCACGGACTGTGAGATCATGACCTGAGCCGAAGCCGGACACTTGACCCACTGAGCCACCCAGGCGCCTCCCTCCATCATCATTGTTAATAGCAACAATGCGTTGTTTGTAATATGGTGTCATTAATAGTCTCTTTCACTATTAGTAGATGAGTCCCTAACCCCTCATGATCTACTACACAGTTTCTTTAGCTTCATTATTACTGGGTCCCACCCTTCTCACTAATCTGCTGATTTCTGCTTTTCATTATTGAGCCTTTCCTTTAAGAATATCCCTGATGGGTCTTTATAATACCTGGATTCAGGAAACTGCTCACTCCTCTGCAGGCGCTGTGACTTGGGGCATTTACTCACCTTTTCTGAACTCTGAGTTTCTCATCTGCTAAAATAGGAATAATACCCATATGGCTGGGCTGTTGTGAGGGTCACGTTATTAGAGTAATGCACATGGAAATGTTTGGAAAATTATAAACTATCAGAAAAAAGGATTATTATTAGACATGGTTATTTACCTCCTTGAGTTACGATTCGCTTAAAATGTATAGATTTGAAAGCTCTCATAAACACAAGAAGTTTATTCTAGAAGACTTAAAGCAGAGGAATATATAAAACTTCCTTAAACTTTACTCTGGTGGTTTAAATGTGGTTAGAATAGTTAGAACCTGCAATTGATTCTGAAGGATCAGTTCTGGAGGCATTTGTAAAGTACTTGTTACAGGAAATAGTCCTAAAGTATACATTGTAGTATTCAAAGTATACATTGTATATAATATAAAGTATACATTGTAGGTACCTCTCCTAATGAGCTGTTCTAGGCAGGCAGTTTTTCCTTTTTTTTTCTTGGGTCTTAAATGCAGATGTGTAACAAAACTTATGGACCAGTCCAGTCCTTACCCACTTAGCTTCACCTGAACAGTTAATAAATATCAATTTTTAAAAAATGTTTATTATTTTTGAGGGGGGGGGGCAGAGAATCCCAAGCAGCCTCTACGCTGTCAGTGCAGAGCCTGACACGAGGCTCAGTCCTACGGCTGTGAGGTCGTTACCCGAGCCGAAATCAAGAGTCAGATGCTTAACTGACTGAGCCACCAGGGCACCCATATAAATACCATTTTAAGTGAAAAGATGATAGCTTGATTGTCCTTAAACACACACAAAATAATGTACGGCCTGGCAGCTATGATTAATAATGCCATATTGCATATTTGAGAGCTGCTAACAGCAAATCTTAAAAGTTCTCATCACAAGAATAAAAGTTGTTTGTGTATGCGGTGGATGTTAACAAGACTTACTATGGTGACCATTTTTGGAGATATACACGTATCGACCCATTAAGTTGTACACCTGAAACTAATGTAATGTCAGCTATACCTCAATAAAAAAAAAATGCAAAAATAAACACACAAAACTTTCAAGTGTAATGACGCTTATCTGTTAAGAAAAAAATGAAGATTTAAAATCAATGCACTTTTTTTTCTCCCAGTAATATTGAAATACATAAAAGATGTGGGAAGCACCCTGTGATTATATTTGACTATTTGTTTTACCAGTTAGTCTGTGGTTTTCAAGAACTACGTGGAGATTCCTTTATCTGGATTTTAAAGAACTGAACTGTGCAGACAGTGGATATAGTTCCAAACCCTAGAATTTCTTGCCTTTTCTTCCCAGTGTGCTGAGTACTATTTCTCTACCATTTATTTGACATAACCTGAAACAAATGCAGCTTATAGCAAATTGGTCCCCCCGCAAAGCACACTGCATTTCTGTGTTCTCTTAAAAATCAAGCAACCCTGATCTTCAAAGACAAAAAAGTAGAAAAACCATGCTTTCAACACACTTTCTCACCTTTCCCTCTCACGTGCTTTCTAGTGAATGTGTCCTGAAACTTGTTTTGAGATGGGATATTAGCTAACCCTGTGTTTTGAGTCCTGTTTTCTTCTTTCCGAAATGTCTCTGTTTTCCTTCCGCTTTGTTTACCTAATCAGAGAGGCTGGATGGATTTGGGCGCATAGAGTTTCCCTGATTTCTAGGGGTCAGGAGATCACAGCTCCTTCATACGTAATCCGGTCAGTCTCCTCTGCGACCTCCATGTCTCAGAGGTAGAGATGCGGCCCAAATTACACAACCTGGGAAACTGTAATTCAGGTTTAAACTTAAGAAGGGAAACTGATAGTTAACACAGGTCTTTTCCATGGTCTCTACCTAATTTGATGCTCACCAGCACCCTCGAAGCGGAGGTGGGCACAGTCCCCTTTTGTAGATTAGGGAACTGACCACTTCAGGTAATTCGCCCCAATGGAGGCAGGTTTTAACCCAGCCTTTCTTCTTCCTGGTCAATAACACAGTTTCACACAGGTTCCCTGAGCTCTAAGTCATTTCAGCCATCAGGTCTGAGGGAAGAATGTTTGCCAGCAGAGATGCAGATTCAGGAATAGAAAGGGGAGATTATTTTAAGTTGCAGTCAGGGGGTGGGAGCTCTAAGCCGCCAGCCATGTTTGGGTTGTTTCTGGAGCCTTGTCCTTCCTGATGCTCCTTTTTATGTCACAGTTCTAAACTTGCTGGAGGGTCGACAGCAGCATTTTGAATTAGGGGGCGTTTTTCTTTCTTTTTCTTTTTTTAAAAATTTTTTAAAATTTCTTTTTGAGAGACACAGAGTGAGTGGGAGAGGAGCAGAGAGAGGGAGAGAGAGGGAGACACAGAATCCGAAGCAGGCTCCAGGCTCTGAGCTGTCGGCACAGAGCCCCCCGTGGGGCTCGGACCCACGAACCGTGAGATCATGACCCGAGCTGAAGTCGGATGCTTAACCGACTGAGCCACCCAGGCGCCCTAAAAATTTTTTTTTTTGATGTTTACTTTTGAGAGAGAGAGAGAGACAGACAGACAGAGTGCAAGCAGGGGAGGGTCAGAGAGAGAGGGAGACACAGAATCCGAAGCAGGCTCCAGTCTCTGAGCTGTCGGCACAGAGCCCCACACGGGGCTCGAACCCACGAACTGTGAGATCATGACTTGAGCCGAAGTCAGACACTTAACCCACTGAGCCACCCAGGCGCCCCTGGAACATTTTAATTACGCATTGGCCCAGGGCGGGCAGTATAGATGTGAAAGGTAGTGGAACTCTTTCAACACTACATGTGCCACGGCAAAGGAACCCAGTTAGCAAAAGAGTTCATAACTGATGTCACCATCCTGACTAGGTCTGTCATCTGGGGCAAGTGACTGTCTCTGCTTTCTTTCTACCCTTATCCCCCCAGCTCCAGAAGAGGAGACACAGTCTTCATGTGTCTCCTCACACTCCTGGCAAAGTTGAGAAGTAACGTGTGCTTCTCGAAATGATTCGAGGGCCAGGAGTGACAAGATCTGCCTAATTTGGGGCTACACAGTCAAAGGGAGCATCGGTTAGCAGTTGACGCAAGATGGGCCCCTGGAAAGACGATGCCATTGCTACAGCTGGATTCCTGAACGGCACCTCATTCTCCACGACGTGGAAAGATGATCGAGGTAGACACCACAGCAGCTTTTTCAGGGCCTACCTTGTTTCCGCTTACCAAAGATCGCTCCGACAAAATTTTTAAAAGGGGGGAGACCAGAAAGGCGTTGCCAGACATATTTGGTAATGCGTTCATTGTCTGACTTTGCTGAAAAAACTAAGTGACACTAAGTGGCTCCCCCTGATGGATGCCAGTATCCCTGAGATCTGGGTTGGGGTCCTGCCAGGGAAACTATCCACCTTCGTGGACACCAGGACACCAGGCTGTGTCTAGGAAGGGCTGTGGCAGAATGTAGAGCCCGGGGTGGGGATCCCCGTGCTGTCTGGAGTCCCTCCCTGTTTCCTCCCTTAGGGTGACAGGAAGTAAAAGGAGGGGGACTGGTTTTGTGTAGGCGGAGCTGGTCCCGATGGGGAAGGTGCCACAGCCATTGCTCACCTGAGGGAGGGACCAGGAGTAATTACTGTGGTAGTAATAACCTCTAGTCTAGGCGCAGTGCTGGACATTTTAGATCTGTTAATCATCACAAAGCACTTTTGGGTAGTACTCTTGTGTTCTACAGATGAGAAAATGGAGGCTCACGGAGGTTCGATACTTGCCGCAGTCACAGTCATAAACTGCCCCGCCCAGGTACACTGGGGCTTCAGTGAACAGGTTGGAGATGATAATATAGCCTTTAGTTACATAGCCAAAGAGTCAATGGGGTAGTTTATTGGCCACAGGCAGAAAAAAGAAATGGCTTAGGAGGACTGACAAGATCCCGAGTTAAAAACAACTTTGGAGAGGATTTGATCGCTATTTTTTTTAAATTGTTTATTTTTGAGACAGAAAGAACATGAGCGGGGGAGGGGCAGAGAGAGAGAGAGAGAGAGAGAGAATGAATCTGAGGCAGGCTCCAGGCTCCGAGCTGTCAGTACAGAGCCCGACGCGGGCTTCAAACCCACAAACCGTGAGATCCTGACCTGAGCTGAAGTCAGCTGAGCTCTGCAGGCACCCCGGATTTGATCAGTGTTTATGAAATCACGAATGGTTCCGGATGAGGCAGGCAAGCTGGAATTAGTGAATTAGGGTGGCTCCCCTTTTCGGTTAGTGAATGGTGAAGCAAGGGGAGGCAGGAAGCAAATCTCGCGGAAAGCACTCTTGAGCACAACGAAAACACAACTTTTGGACAAGCTGAGATCAGCCCTTAGATGTTAGAGCCCTAATGATGTACTCTGAATAACTCCGCAGTTGGGGCCACATGCCACAATTTTGAGGTTGATTTTGGAAGGCAGCACACACGAGGCTCCTCCTGCTCCTGTTGGAAGCAGGACTGGGTAGCTTGCTCTACTGGGTACTGGCGTGACCCAGTAAGGGGGTTCTGATTTCCTTCCTCCCTCCCTCCCTCCCTCCCTCCCTTCTCTTTTTCTTTCTTTCTCTCTCTCTCTCTCTCTCTCTCTCTCTCTCTAAGTTTATGTATTTTGAGAGAGACAGAGAGTGGGAGCAGGTGAGGGGTGGTCAGAGAGAGGGAGAGTCCCCAGCAGGTTCTGCACTGTCAACGCAGACCCCATCCAGGGCTCGAACTCACAAAACCATGAGGTCGTGACCAGAGCTGAAATCAAGAGCCAGACGCCCAGCCGACCGGGCCACCCGGACGCCCCAGGCTCTGATTTTCTTTACGCCAGTGTGGATGGATACTGTGGCCCATAGTCCGTTTTCAGCAGTGCCACACTCGGCTGTGAGGGAGCTGGAAGGCACTGCCGGGGGAGCTGGAAACCACTGATGCCCCTGTCCCGCACCCTCGCTGGGTTATACCATCAACCCAGAGAAGGGGACCCGGGATAATGCAAAGCTCCACGGGGCCGTTTCACAGGCATAGCAGGTGTCGACACACTGTTCCCAAATTCTAAGATAAGATTACCTGATTACTATTCTTGTTTGTTTTTAACGTTTAAAAATTTATTTATTTTTTAAATGTACATCCAAGTTAGCATATAGTGCTGATTTCACAGTGATTTCAGGAGTAGATTCCTTAGTGCCCCTCACCCATTTAGCCCATCCCCCCTCCCACAACCCCTCCAGGAACCCTCTGTTTGTTCTTCATATTTAAGAGTCTTTTATGTTTTGTCCCCCTCCCTGTTTTTTGGTTTTTTTTTTTTAATGTTTATTCATCTTTGAGAGACAGAGCGTGAGCAGGGGAGGGGCAGAGAGAGAGGGAGACACAGAATCCAAAGCAGGCTCCAGGCTCCCAGCTGTCGGCACAGAGCCTGACTCGGGGCTCGAACCCACGAACCCTGAGACCATGACCTGAGCCAAAGTTGGACGCTCAACTGACTGAGTCACTCAGGCTCCCCTCCTCCCTATTTTTCTATTAATTTTGCTTTCCTTCATGTTCATCTGTCTTGTATCTTAAAGTCCTCGTACGAGTGAAGTCATGATATTTGTCTTTCTCTGACTAATTTCACTTAGTATAATATCCTCTAGTTCCATCCAGGTAGTTGCAAATGGCAAGATTTCATTCTTTTTGATTGCTGAGTAATACTCCATCGTGTGTATGTACATATATATATATATATGTATATGTATATGTATATATATATGCACAATACATATATATATATATATATATATATATATGCACACACAAACACACACACACCACATCTTTATCCATTCATCCATCGATGGACATTTGGGCTCTTTCCATACTTTGGCTGTTGTCAGTAGTGCTGCTAGAAACATGGGGGTGCATGTGTCCCTTAGAAACAGCACACTTGTATCCCGTGGATAAATGCCCAGTAGTGCAATTACCGGGTCGTAGGGTAGTTCTATTTTTAGTTTTTTGAGGAACCTCCATACTGTTTTCCAGAGTGGCCGCACCAGCTTGCATTCCCACCAACAATGCAAAAGAGATCCTTTTTCTCTGCATCCTCGCCAATGTCTGTTGTTGCCTGAATTGTTAACGTTAGCCATTCTGACAGGTGTGAGGTGCTATCTCATTGTGGTTTTGATTCGTATTTGGATGTCTTCTTTGGAGAAATGTCTGTTCATGTCTTTTGCCCATTTCCTCACTGGATTATTTGTTTTTTTGGGGGTGTTGAGTTTGATCAGTTCTTTATAGATTTTGGATACTAACCCTTTATCTGATATGTCATTTGCAGATATCTTCTCCCATTCTGTCGGTTGCCTTTTAGTTTTGCTGATAGTTTCGTTCGCTGTGCAGAAGGTTTTTATTTTGATGAGGTTCCAATAGCTCATTTTTGCTTTGGTTAAGTTTTTTTTAATGTTTATTTTTAACAGAGAGACAGAGTGTGAGCCACCGAAAGGCAGAGGGAGAGAGAGAGAGAGAGAGAGAGAGAGAGAGAGAGAGAGAGAGAGAGAGAGAGAGAGAGAAAAAAGTAGGCTCCAGAGCCCGATGTAGGGCTCGAACTTAGGAACTGCAAGATCATGACCTGACCTGAGCCGAAGTGGGATGCTTAACTGACCGGACCACTCAGACACCCCCCTCATTATTATTCTTAATTTTATAGTTAAAGGAGGAAACGGAGGTTCAGGTGAAATGACTTGACTTTCACAGTTGGAACTAGGACCCTGGATTAACATTTTTTATTTTGTCTTCTACTTTCTCAAATACTCTCTGCCTTTTGTTTTTGTATACACTTGCTCACCTCCTACATGGCCTTGTAAACTAATGCAGACAAGCTCACTTTGTCTGGCAGATACCATAATGGTCGGTTTCCAGTCCTGGCCAGTGAAGGGCTCTCACGATTGGGGTAAGAGCGTGAGGTTGAGGAGGAGTGTGGGAAAGAGGGTGGCCCAGTTTGAAAGGGGAGGAGAAAGCCCCACAGAGCTCCAATTCTCTTGACCGCTTCCTAACACATTGTCATATGTATACATCTGGGTATTTAGTCTTGGTTGGGTGGGGGGAGGGTTAAGATTTAATGCAAATAAACTTACCTGGGACCAGATAAAATGAAAAGATTCAAGGTGGAGGATCATGTGAAATTTAGTCCCAGCCTACAGATACCAGGATAAAAAAGTGGGAGGAGGCCCCTGAGATTTTCAAAATTACCTGGTTACCAGCAACAGATTGAACTGGTACCTCGTGCTCCTGGAGTTGTAGTACATGAAGCGAGTGCGTGGAAAGACAGAATTGAGATACGGGTGACCTCAAAAATTGAACATTTGTGAATGAATAGTGATGGACTAATTATAGCCTAGCCACAAACTGGCTTTTTATAAAGCTGAGAATATTGGAAGTTTTCCTCATCATTTCTTTCCTCCAACCTTTCTGTTCTCGGACGAGGTTGCTGGTGGTCCCCTTGGCCCCTCCCTGCCCTTTGAGTTTAATGAGCTAGGGGAGCTCTAGAAAGATTTAGCTAATAGCCTTTTGTCTGGTTTAATTGATAGGATTAAGTGGGATTCCAAGGTGAGCCATTATGTTTGAGTTAGTTTAACCCTCCTTGCCTGTAAACTCCGCGTCTGGTAGCAAGCCTTTTTTAATTTTATTTTTAAAAATTTTTATTTTTGAGAGAGAGGGAGACAGAGAATCTGAAGCACACCCGCACTGTCCGCACAAAGCCCAACACGGGGCTCGAACTCATGAACTGTGAGATCGTGACCTGAGCTGAACCTCAGCTCAACCCACTGAGCCACCCGCAAGTCTTTTCTGAGGGAGAAGTAATGCAGAGATGGACAGATCCGTTCACCTGGTCACTGTATCCGTAACTAGATAAAAAGAACAAGTCTGTACTTAGGTGGTGAGCATTTCAGCCTCCTCCCTTTTTATCTACCTGCGTTGATTCCTGTATCTAAGGTGGATTTAACCTCCCATGTGGTTAGATCAGTAATTGGTGACATTGTAACATTATCAGTTACATATACATTTAAGCATTTTTTTTCTGTTTCTTAAAATTACCCTGTAACTTATTTTTAACAGTTGTGCAAACAGCCCCAACTCCTTCTTTTTCTTGTATCTTTCAAGTTTATTTTTCTTGCTCCTTTCTCCATTCATATTGTTATTTTGTTTTCCTCTCCTGCTTCCCTTTAATTTTGCTAACTAGTAGCGAACACTAACTATATTTAGAGCTGAAAAGAGAAGAGTGACTATTGCCTTCAACTTGTTTCAGTCTTTCATCAGTTTCCCCTCCAGCTGTCAGGTGGATTTTGCCTTCAGCTCAGCAGGGAGAGCTGGAGACCCGCCTTCCGAACTGAGGCTGGGGTTCCTCTGTGCTCTCTATGCCACTGCTGCTAACAGAGAGCCAGTTTCCTCTCCTTCCGACCTGTGTTCACCTCATTGGGCCCGTGGGACGGTGGCTGGGCTGGCTTTTAGTTGCTTAGGCTTACAAGGGCCACGGATCTCCGACTTTTTTCGGAGCTGGGGCAGCAAGTTGAACTTGAGGGGTAGCTGCCTCCAGGTTTAGCCTGGGTCCTCCAGCCCGGAGCTCCCCGGTGCCCACTCCCCCTGTGTTGGCATTTGTGTGGTTAGCTAGTAAGCGGTGGGTTACTCTTGGGCAAAGTAGCTACGTTGGGATTTTTCTGGTATTGTACCTGATAGGTGATATCTTTATCTTAGAATCCTAAGCATTCTGATAATTGGATGGGAGAGAGTACTTAAACACATGCTTCTTTTAGTCCTGGCTCTTTTCCTAGAAGTTTTGGTTGAATTCCCATAAATACAGAATGAGTAGTGATACTCATTCTGAATTTCCCATGTGGTTTCTGAAGGCATTAATAAACGCACTCATAGGTGGACTATTGAGAAAACCAGGCATTCACCCCCTAAACCAAGGGGGTGAAAGAATATCTTAAGAATATTTAAATATTTTATTTAAGAACCTTAAATATTTTGTTGTCAACAGCTTATTTTACTGGGTGCATTTTACAAAAAAATAACATCTATATAAATGAATACATAAGGCGTAATCAGGTCCAGCTGGATTTGGGAAATGTGCTCACGTTCCTAAGGAGATTTCACAGGTTTTCTTCCTGTAACTTGTAAGGTCCCACCCTGCATATCATTCCTAGGGACACCACCCCCTCTCAGGCCTCCTAGAAGAAGTTGAGTAGTTAATCATTATTTTATGATTTTACCTCAGTAATGATTTTACCATTAGTTCATGATTTTACCAGTGAGGTTAGCGAATTGACTAGAAAATGTTGCTTTGGTTTAGATTTCGTAATTTATGAACTGCTTTTGAAGCTTTTGAATCAGGGGTAGTAGTTAATCACAGACAGTGTTAAGTCAGCAATTAGGGTTAATAAAAGTCACTTGTAACATGTTCTGAATTTGTAGATTGAAAGCATTGATAAGATTACTTTAAAAGTTACTCTTGACTTCCAAGGGCTAATGGCTATTCTGTTCATCCAATAGATGTGAAACATTAAGGTAATTGCAGAATTTAGAATTTCAATCTAATTTCAGCTTCATTTAATAAAGTACTACCCCAGAGAGAGCTGACTTTTTAAAAGAAAGCTCACGTGTTAGAGTTTTCACTTTGCTAGTGGGGGGTATGTGATTCGAACTGTTCCTGAATCAGTTTTATTCAAATGTGATACAAGAATGCAATGTCATGTTCTAATTTTGGTTTGTTTGATTTACAGTCAATGAACTGGAACTTATCTCTTTTACTTTAGGCTTTCAGATAAACTTCTGTGAAAAGGCACAAAGTAAGCTACAAATTTTATGGTCCTATGCTACTTATTTTTTTTCATATCCATCTTGGTATTGGGAATGTGTCCACGACTGTTTCAACTAACCAACCATGGCGATGTTACACTCAAAGAGCTTCCATTTCTCATTCTTTTTCCAAATACAATAATAATAATAATAATAATAATCTATTCTTGATTGTAAATTGTTTTTGCTCAAAATTGAAATAGATACATACAGGTATTCAAATGCTTGTAGGTATAGAAAGTTGTATATAGATGTGCAGATAACTTACAGATATTCAGATGTATATACGTATAGAAATCATAGTAGATTTGGAAAGATGTATACAGGTATGGAAAGGTATATTTATGTGTATGAGTTATGAAAAGATATGCATAGGTATTTGGATTTCACCATAATGCAAACTACAAGCTGAGGAAAGTTCTCTTTTAAGATTGTGGTGCAGAGTATTTCATGGTACTCAGAGATTTCATGATTTAAGATTGATTTTTTTGGAACTATACACATAGAGTGTTTTCATTTTTTTCTTTGAAACGAAGCTTGTTTCTTCCTCCTGCCTCCCCCTACCTCAATTGGACTAGTGTTCTCTATTAGGACACCAGTCTTAAAAGAATGCAGAGTAAGTTTTCTATTCAATAACAAGCAAAACTTATAAAGCTAAAACAAATGCATTAAAAACATTTTAAAATTTATTTATACGTTTTGAGAGGAGGGGGAGGCGGAGAGAGAGGCGGGGAGAGAGAATCCCAAGCAGTCTCCACACTCAGTGTGGAACCTGATGTGGGGCTCGATCCCATGACTATGAGATCATGACTTGAGCTGAAATAAGGAGCCAGCCAGCCACTTAACCAACTGAGCCACCTAGATGCCCCCAACAAATGCATCTTATTTATTTATTTGTTTAAAAAATTTTTTTTAACATTTATTCATTTGTGAGACAGAGAGAGACAGAGAGAGAGAGAGAGAGAGAGAGAGAGAGAGAGAGCGCGCGCGCAAGTGGGGGAGGGGCAGAGAGAGAGGGAGACACAGAATCTGAAGCAGGCTCCAGACTCTGAGCTGTCAGCACAGAGCCCGATGCAGGGCTCGAACTCATGAACTACAAGATCATGACCTGAGCTGAAATCAGATGCTTAACTGACTGAACCACCCAGGCGCCCCAGCAAACGCATTTTGTTTTTTATTTTATTTTTTTTTATTATTTAAAAAAATTTTTTTTAACGTTTATTTATTTTTGAGACAGGGAGAGACAGAGCATGAACAGGGGAGGGTCAGAGAGAGGGAGACACAGAATCTGAAACAGACTCCAGGCTCTGAGCTGTCAGCACAGAGCCCGACCCGGGGCTCGAACCCACGAACCACGAGATCATGACCTGAGCTGAAATCAGATGCTTAACTGACTGAGCCACCCAGGTGCCCCAGCACACACTTTTTAAACTTAAATATCATTTGTATAAATGCAGTTAAGAACTCCCCACTCAAGGAGACTATTCTTCAGTTAACATAAAAAAAAATCCCCAAGTATAATGTAACTAGTTTCATCTTATTTATTTACAGAGTGAGGAAGAATGGTGGCCACTTTTTGGTACACATCCTTCTTCTCCCCCAGCTTTATTGAGATGTAATTGACTTGTAATTATGTAAGCCTAAGGTGTACAATGTGATAACTTGTATGTTGCAAAATGATGATCGCTGTAGGGTTAACACCTCCCTCACCTTGCATAATTAATACTCTTTTTTGTGCTGAGAACATTTAAGATGTACTGTTTTAATAATTTTTTAAAATATTTTTTGATGTTTATTTTTTTATATTAGAGAGAGAGTGAGTGAGAGAGAGCGCGTGAGCAAGCGAGGGAGGGGCAGAGAGAGACAGAGGGAGAGAGAGAATCCCAAGCAGGCTCTGACAGTGCAGAGCCCGATGCAGGGCTCGAACCACAAACTGTGAGATCATGACCTGAGCTGAAATCAAGAGTCAGAGGCTTGGGGCGCCTGGGTGGCGCAGTCGGTTAAGCGTCCGACTTCAGCCAGGTCACGATCTCGCGGTCCGTGAGTTCGAGCCCCGCGTCAGGCTCTGGGCTGATGGCTCAGAGCCTGGAGCCTGTTTCCGATTCTGTGTCTCCCTCTCTCTCTGCCCCTCCCCCGTTCATGCTCTGTCTCTCTCTGTCCCAAAAATAAATAAACATTGAAAAAAAAATTAAAAAAAAAAAAAAAAAAGAGTCAGAGGCTTAACCAACTGAGCCACCCAGGCACCCCTAACATTTTCCGATGGAATCAAAATGTTTATAATTTCCATTGATTGAACATTGTGACTTCCTTTGAAATGTAGTTAGCAAACAATGTATTTCTTGAATGGCTCACTCATGACACAGAGTAGGGCAGCCAGACCCTAGGATCACCATTTTTTAATCGGCTCATTATTATCCTTCTCTTACCTTAAACTAAAGATATTGTACAATTGCCTGCCCATATTTGATATATATCTGTGTATAATGAAGTTACAACTTCTATTTTATGCTATTTTAATTTTAATACACTTACTATGATAATTTTTTGCTTTCGCTTATATTTTAACAAAATGTTTCTCTATATTATAATTTTTAGTTTTTCTATATTGGCAACATTTAATCTAAGAAAAATGCTGACATTTAAAAAATGTAAAGCTGCATTCACATTGTTGCCCTTTTTTCTAACTTAGTCCAGTTGTGGACGTAAAACCAGAGAGATGTACTGATTTTGTTAAGCTTAAAGTTGTGTACGCAGTGTCCATAAAAAGCTCTGTGGCTAGATTAAAAGTGCCTTTGGACTGTCTAAATGGTTCTGTCCCTTCTCCGTTGTTACAGAAACGGCAGATTTGTGGTGCTGCCTGCCTGGAACCTGGAAGAATCGAACAAGGAAGCATATATATATATAATACTCCCGCTTTGATTCTCACTTCTGGGTTGTCTTCACTGCCTCTTCACATTGACTGCCTTCTCACGTCTCCTTTTTTATTTCCCCCTCTCACTTTGGGACATCCTCCTCTTTGTGTTCCAGCTTTTGGGATTCAACGCCGTTTGATACGTTCATTCACGAAGCACCTGTTGCATGCCTAGGTACCAGAAAGTGGGGGAGCCGATGGGTCCGGAAATGAATAGGTCCCTGCCCTTGCTGACTCTTAGTGTAGTGGACCTGAGTTGATCCGGGTTTGATTCTGAGTGTTCAGCTGCTGATGCTACAGATTGATTAGCAGCTGAACACAGGGTGAGGTGGTGCAGGAGGCAGGGGTACAGGGCACGTCTGCCCTGCTGTTGTAAGAGAGAGCAGCATGGGGCTGGGTGGGGGTGGGGGTGGGGGTGCCATGGGTCTCCTGAGAGCTGCTTTCCTGATTGGAGAACGGGGCTCAAAGATCCAGCGATGGGCCTGCCCTACTTTGGAGTTGAGCAGAGCTCTCTGCGGGCTGGGACCTCAGCGGAAGACTCAAGTAAAGGGAGGGTTGGAGCAGGGATGTTGGTAGGGATGGCCGGCTCTAAGTTGACGGTATTTATTTTTGTACTAAACGTTTAACTTTCCAGTTGCTTACATACATTAACTTTTTTCCAAGATCGGTCCTGTCCTAAAGATTAAAGTACAACTTTGTAATGTTTGTAGACAACCAGGCTTACGTTTGGGATATAGACATTGACTTTATGTTAAAGGCGGTCACTGTCTCTTTAAAACTAAAGGGCTTGAAATCGTGCAGGTAGCGTTTTCTCATCGAATAGGACCTCCTGTAGGGCCAGAATCTCCCATCTTATTCTCAGGATGTTTCAGAATTCTCAGAAGGACTTAGATTTAGTTCATTAAAAACACTTCTGTGCATACGGTAGTTGTAGGAGGGGACGGAGCGCAAAGAGCACAGAATTATCGTGAAGAACCCAGTGAGTGCATGCAGTGGCCTCACGTGCTTGATTGATTCTCCGTCATAAGTCAGAAAGACTTATTGTAAGATGATTCTGATGACTAATGGAAGCTCTGAAGGATTCACTTTTTCCCATTGTTTGACTTTCACATAGTTTTTGTTTTTCATACTGTGTTATCACTATTCCAATGAGTGTATCACAATTGCCTGTTACAAGTTAGTGGAGCTTTATTGGAAATGTGTGGGGGGTGTTTTCGCACACGGTGTGAGATCACTTTTAATTTTGGAACCGGATTTTTACAGATCGTCAATAAAAATCCACTTTGCATCTCATGGCCTTGTTTTGATCAATTATAGTTTGCATTTACTTGCTTTTTGGTTTTTTCTATATGAAGTTAGTATGTATTTAAGGTAATAAGTAAACAAATGAAGTTACAATTATTTAAGACAATGGTGTTATGTTTCTCTTAACCCTGTTGGATTGTCAAATTATTCTGAAGTCTAAACGAAAGACTACTTCAGGGAAAGATACTCTTTCTGATTGAGAGTGCTTATGCTTAGAAGGTTGATTAATTCATCATTCATCATTTGGAGATCATGATTCTGTACTTGTAAAGGTGTTTATGTGACTTATGACCAAGTTTTGAATGATCATATCTCGATGGCTTTAATCAGGGAACTTGTAAACACGGTTCTTTAGAACATGATTTGCTTTGGTTTATAAAACCAGTGTTTTTGTTTTTGTTTTTGTTTGTTTGTTTGTTGGTGGGGGAAGATTTACCTAGAAACACTTTTTGAGAAGTGCTTTCATAGATGTCAAATTTACCCTAGTGTGTTAGCATTCTGATTTTCTTATTTGGATGAGAAGACTCATTAAGGATCTCATGACTGTAGGGGTCTCTTGGCTGAAGACAAATTTGGGTAGTATTGAGTTTTGTAGCTTTTATACTTTTGGTAGCTTTCAAAACTTTTTTAGTAGCTTTTAAAAATTGTTTTACTTGGGGATGTTTGCATAAGCAACAGGATGTTTCTTTCTTTCTTCGTTTCTTTCTTTCTTTTGATTTATTTAGAAAGAGAGAGCATGGGGGAGGGGCAGAGAGTGGGGGGGAATCCCAAGCAGGCTCTGAGTTGTCAGCACAGAGCCCGATGTGGGGCTTGAGCTCATGAATCCTGAAATCATGACCAGAGCCTAAATCACAGGGCAGACACAACCTACTGAGCCATCCAGGCGCCCCGACAGGCGCTTTATGTAGAAAGTTATGTGCTCCAGAGCTGACTTTTATTCTTGAAGTCACTAATAGAAATTAGATTACAGGTAGTGATTGCTTTTGGTAACACTGCACATCAGAATATTTTTGGAGGAAAAAGTGGAGGTATTCTAACCACAGATTCTCATTTAATTGTGAAACTACTCTTTTACAATAAGGATACCTAATTGGTTTTAAGTTGGTAATAGTAAAAAGGAAACAATAAAGAGGAGGAAGGATGTTTTGTGAATGCAGAAATTTGAGGAAGTCATTAATAAGTTTACTGACCTGATAAGAAGTGTCTGTAAAAGATGATGTGTTGCTCAAGAGAGTATTTGATTGTATTGGAAGTAGGCTGTGTAGTAAACCAGGCGAAGGAAGACGTGGAGGGGGAGTCAAGCCATTCTACCTTTACACTAAGAGCTTAGGAAATTCACCTGATTAAATTTCTTTCTTTTTAATGTTTTATTTATTTTTGAGAGCGCAAGCAGGGGAAGTGCAGACAGAGAGGGGGGCAGGAGAGAATCAGAAGTGGGCACCCCACTGACAATGGTGAGCCCAACGCAGGGCTCAGATCCACAAACTGCAAGATCATGACCTGAGTCAAAGTCGGACGCCCAACCAACTGAGCCACCCAGGCGCCCCACACCTGATTAAATTTCTAATTTTCCATTTTATGTAGCAAAAAATCTACACAGTGACTACAATTTTATCATTTGGAATTTATTAAGCTCAGCTATGTTTTTCAGCAGTCATAAGAAACAACGCTGGTATTGGAGATTAACAAGTTTTATTTAAATTTCTATAGAATTACTTCTATTTCTATTTTTATTATTTGGTTTGATTTTTTTTTTAATGTTTGAGATGGAGAGAGAGAGAGAGAGAGAGAGCACATACAGGGGAGGTGCAGAGAGAGAGGGAGACAGTGGATCGAAAGCAGGCTCCATGCTGACAACAGAGAGCCAGATATGGAGCCTGAACCCACAAACCTGTGAGGTCATGACATGAGCTGAAGTCAGATGTCCACCTGACTGAGCCACCCAGGCACCTCTGTTTATTTATATTTTTAAGTTTATATGCTGAATTCAGTCGAAAAATGAGATCTTGTAGGATTTGCCATAAGCCCGACTAGCATCCAGGAGATTCATCACTATCTTCACGGGCCTCGTGGTAAAACTGCCAATGGAAAATCCATCTGCTTGAAAACAGCTTTTTACAAATTAAAGCCCAAGAGTTGCAGTGACGGTGGAGGCAGAGGCGACATGCACATATTCCCTTCGTACTTCCTCCCATTCCAAGGGGAATGTTGCCTGATTGTCTTTGATCTGGAAAGCAATGGGAACATTCATTTCTCCTGAAACATGGTTTTCATTGCTAGAAGAAAGAAGGTTTTGAATAGCCATTGCACCTTAATAATCATTCAGAGAAACTTAATGTGTGATATTTTTGCATGAGAAAAAAATGAGTGATTCTCCCACAGTGCAGAAAGTTTCCCATGTGCCAGTTGAACTTCGCTATTAGCAGTGCAGGGCTGTTTGACAAAACTTTTGTGGCTGGACAGATACGGGGCAGAAGTGATGTGGAAAGTTTCCAGAAGGTGTTACCAACCAGATCTCCAATTCATCAAAGTGGTTTTCTTTTCTTTTCTTTTTTTTTTTTTAATTTTTTAAATGTTTGTTTATTTTTTTGAGAGAGCATGAGTGGGGTGGTAGGGGGCAGAGAGACAGGGAGACACAGAATGGGAAGCAGGCTCCAGGCTCCGAGCTGTCAGCACAGAGCCCGACGTGGGGCTCGAACTCACAGACCGGGAGAGCATGACCTGAGCAGAAGTGGGACGCTCAACCGACTGAGCCATCCAGGCGCCCCATCAAAGTGGTTTTCTTTTTTTTCTTTTTTTTAACGTTTATTTATTTTTGAGACAGAGAGAGACAGAGCATGAACAGGGGAGGGTCAGAGAGAGAGGGAGACACAGAATCTGAAACAGGCTCCAGGCTCCGAGCTGTCAGCACAGAGCCCGACACGGGGCTCGAACTCACGGACCGTGAGATCGTGACCTGAGCCGAAGTCGGATGCTTAACCGACTGAACCACCCAGGCGCCCCATCAAAGTGGTTTTCAATTTAGCTTATAAATTGAGGGTGATGGTTTTCAAATAAGGTATAGTAAATACTTGAAATTCTCACGACATGATTTTACGAGTGCTTTCAAAATTGAGACACAAGTGTCTAGATGAAAAGATGTACTAGAAGAAACTTAAAACACACCCGGGTTGCTGTTCATCTGATCATTAGGTAGAATTAGGTGAACATTAATCAGAAATGAAAATCAAGTGTATGTAAGCATACTCGCTCCCCTTTAGAGCACCTCTTCCAAGATTAAATAAATGGACACAAATGAAACACTTGACAGACACATATACTGCTAATGATAAGGGGCCCTGGGGTCTTTCAAGAAGAGTTAGATGTAGAGCCTACTCTGAAGAAGCTTATGTTCTTTGAGAGATTGAACTTGTAGAGTCAGTCTGTGTGGCAGAAATAATCATAATAGCTCATTCACTGTGTGCCAAACCCTGTTCTAAGCACATTCTGTTAACTCCTTTAATCCTTACAACCTTGTGAGGTTGGTATAGTAACTAGTATGGGTGAGGAAACTGAGGCGCAGAAAGGTTAATAAGGAAATTTTTCAAAGTCATCCGGCTAGTGAGTGACCCTGGTCTGGTCAAGTTTATATGCTATAAACAATAGTGTCTTATTCTTGAAAGAGAACAGTGGGTACTCATAGGAATGATTTTCTTTTTTTATTAAAAAAATCTTTTAACGTTCATTCATTTTTGAGAGAGAGCGCAAGCAGGGGAGGGGCAGAGAGAGGGGGACAGGATCCCAAACAGGAACCGTGCCGACAGCAGCAAGCCCGATGCGGGGCTCGAACTCACGAACCGTGAGATCGTGACCTGAGCTGAAGTCCAGCGCTCAACCGACTGAGCCACCCAGGCGCCCCAACATATGGCCAATCTTATTTCTTGTGTTCCTCCTCCCTACACCTATCTCTACTGAAATATCTTCAAGCAAGTTCAGATTATCATTATTTCATTTTTTTCTGGCCACATCTATGTCAGTCACATGCCTTGTCGGTGATAACGACTCTTAAATGCAGAGCCTCAGGCGGTTATCACACTGTTAAAGAAACAAAACAATATTATCAGATAGCCCCTCAGATCTCCTCAAATGCCATATAGATGCATGTTGACAGTTGATTTGTTCAAGTTGAGATCTCAGCAAGGTCCACACATTCTGCATTTTATTGCTGTTTCTTTATAGTAGTTCCCCCTTTTTTCTCTTTGCCATTTATTCACTGAAAAAACTGGTCATGCATTTTGTAGCGTTTTGCACGTTTCACATTTGGCTGATTACATCCTTTTAGTCATTAGTGTTTCATGGGTGTCTCCTTGCCCTGTAGTTTCTGTTAATTGGTGGTTAGGTGGAGAGGCTTGATCACATAGAGATATGCATTTTTGGCAAGAACGCTTTATAGGTGGTGCTGGGTATTTCTTGTTGCCTCACATCAGGGGGCACATGATGTTTAAAATTTTTTTTTTCAAATGTTTATTTATTTTTGAGAGAGAGAGACTGAGTGTGAGCAGGGGAGGGGCAGAGAGAGAGAGAGAGAGAGAGAGAGAGAGAGAGAGAGGAAGACACAGAATCCGAAGCAGGTTCCAGACTCTGATCTGTCAGCACAGAACCCATGCGGGGCTCAAATTCACAAACCGCGAGATCATGACCTGCGCCGAAGTCGGATGCTCAACCGACTGAGCCCCCCAGGTGCCCTATGAAGGCGTATGATTTCTGACTGTAGCTCTTGTTAAGATTAATGGCTGGGTTTTAGGTGCTGTCCATGTGATTCCTATAGGAGAAAGTTCCCCATCAGCTTTTCACCTGTTGTTTTTGGCCATCGTTGATGATTTCTGTCCAAATTATTTTGTGAGGTACTGGTTAACCCATACTGCCAAATATCTGTGGGCTCTTCAAATAGTAGCTGTGATCAGCCAAAACCCAACATTTGTGTTTGGGGCATACCAACGAATGCAAATTAAATGAAGCATTAATCCTCTCTGACTTAGCTGTACCAGTGTTGCAGGATACGAACGTATGTGTATGTGGGCACGCACGTATACACAGACGTTTATTGTGCTTTTCTGCACTTTGAGAGAATTAAAACTGGAAATCTGTCTCCACACCCTGGAATATGAGCTGACCTCTTCATTACCAGGGTTTTTTAGCTTTTTTAAAACTTCTTAATCTCTGAAGATGATTAAAGGACATGTCAAATAATTCTTGACGTGTTTTGGTGAGGAAGAATCCGTGGGTTATGGGAAAGCAGCTCTGCCAAACTAAGATCAGTTCCAAACTGGAGTCCAGCCTTGCTGAAAATTAATTTGCATTCAGTGCTTAGATGGCTCAGGTCCTGTAGGGCTTCGCCTTCCCATTACTTGGGGACCAGGATTAGTCCTCAAAAGGCAGTTTGGTGAGAATAGAAGTAAGTATGAGTTCTCAACCGGGGTATAAAAAAGCTTGGTGAGCTCCTGCGTTCCAGTGAGCACTTAACCTTTTCAGTGACTGTGTGTTCTTGTCCAGCAGGCGTCATTCTTCACCCTTCCGTAATAGCAGTTTCTTAACCAGCTCTTCTTTCTTACCATTCCTGTTTAGTTACCCATCTTGTAACTAAATTATCGCAGTCTCCCCTTTATGGTGTTCTGAAACTGATTTGGTCTCGCACAGTTTGTCAGTAACTGATACTCTCGTGTGCCATATATTCCGGAAGCAGAGGGGATACGACATAGCCTCTTTGCCATTTACTCTCTCGATTAATCTTACTTCAATTCTAACCTTTCAAAAACTTCCATTTATAGAAGGCAGGTAACATGGTGGACTATTCATGTGTCATGCAATTCTGTCGGGAGCATTTCTCTAGCTAAAGCTTCTGGCTAACTTTTTCAGAGAACTTAATTTCTAGTTGCAGGTATTTTGATCAATGAGGGGGAAAAGTGAAGCAAAACCTGACCTTGGATTGTCCATTTATTCAGGAAATATTTGTGTTGCTGAGATATGGCAGGTGCTGTTAGGAAAAATACTGAGTCCTTGGAGTGCTGGATCTCATTACCATGGTCAGAAGTCATCCGGATGAACATTTAGGTTCCACATGGGGAGATGCTGGTGTTCAAATACTGACTGTTCCTGAAGAAAGAAATATAAACGGTGGCTATGTGATAAACGATGACTATTTAAAAGTGGTATAGTGTGATTTTCCCCCCTCCTATGCAGTTAGTAAATGATTGCTGAGCCACCGCTGGTGTTTTAGAATTGGGGGAGTTATCTTTGAAATAAGGCTTTCCTTCTGCATTAGGTAGTGGAAGGTACCGGAAAAAGGCTCGTATTCCCCTTCTTTACAGCAGTGAGCAGCTCACATTTGAGGGCAGGCTGTCTCTGCATCAATACAAATGGTCAGTAAAAGCCTTCTTGTCATTCACGAGTGCCGTTTAGTGGTAACAGATTACCGGAAGGCTCTCCAAGTTACCTTAATTGAATGAAAATATATGCAGAATCGTATATATGAAAGAAATTGATTCCTGCCGTTGCCTGTCTGGATTCCTAGTGACATATGATGATAAAAAGGATTATTACAGGGGCGCCTGGGTGGCGCAGTCGGTTAAGCATCCGACTTCAGCCAGGTCACGATCTCGCGGTCCGTGAGTTCAAGCCCCGCGTCGGGCTCTGGGCTGATGGCTCAGAGCCTGGAGCCTGTTTCCGATTCTGTGTCTCCCTCTCTCTCGGCCCCTCCCCCGTTCATGCTCTGTCTCTCTCTGTCCCAAAAATAAATAAACGTTGGAAAAAAAAAAAAAGGATTATTACAGGTGAAATTTTATATGCTGGTGTGAACTTTTGCTTTGGGATAAGCTAGTGGGGCAGTGCAGCACGGGAGTTTAGTGTTCTCCCTCCCCAGAGTGAAGTCAGCTTGGAATAAAAAGTAAACTGTGATCCTTAAGCAGCCACATAGAAAGGAAAAATAGATAAGACCCTCTATCTGATTTTCCTGAGCTAGCTTAACGTGGTCATGTATGTTCATTCTTTGCTCTAAGAAGACCTTTCTTAAATCAACGTCACAGGTGGATAATATGTCCATTCAGTTTATAAATTGACCACTGACAGATGATGGAGAAAATATATTCATAAACCACATTTTCTCACTTTATCTCTAATTGAATTGGGGTATTTTCCTCCTGTTTTTGGCTTGCTTATAGATTTGGAGAGCATAGAAAAATCAACGACAAGTGTTCATTGAAATAAGAAAAGATCTATTCCTTGAAACTGACCTCCTATTCCTCACCTTTCAGTGTTTCAGATTTCAACACTGCAGTGTTTTCTCACCCCCAAGCATTCTCCAGTTCTCTGACATCAGCTGGGGGTCCAACAGTTCAGTTGCTGGACACTATCTAGCTGGAGTTGGAATCAGATCCCCACGTTAAGGGGGTCAGCCCCCCAAATGGCCCCACTTCAGATCCAGCTGCCGGTGGGGTACTTAGGCACCCACACTTCTGCTTGGCCAATCATGAATTAGATAGGGCTCCCCTGACTCCACCCCCAGGTTGAGTTATTTGTTAGGGCAGCTCACGGAACTCAGGAAAACACTGTACTTATGTTTATCAGTTTAGTGTAAAAGAGACAACTTGGGAACAGTCAAATGGAAGAGCTGTGCAGGGCTAGGTATGGAGAGAGCGGGCAGAGAGCTTCCATACCTTCTCTGGGCTTGTCATCCTTCTAGTACTTTGATGTGTTCACCAACCTGGAAACTCCTGGAACTCCTTCTTGGGGGAGGGTTTATGGGAGTTTCATTACATAGGCACAGTTGATCAAATCATTGGCCATTGGGTGATGGAACTCAGTTTCCAGCCCTTCTCCCCTCCACGGAAGCTAGTGGGTGGAGCTAAAAGTTGTAGCCCTCCTCTTTGCCAGGTTTGTTTCTCTGGAGACCAGCATCCCATCCTGAAATTATGTGTGTGTAGTGCCTGTGGGAGA
The DNA here is from genome assembly GCF_007474595.2 of Lynx canadensis. Classification (NCBI taxonomy): domain Eukaryota; kingdom Metazoa; phylum Chordata; class Mammalia; order Carnivora; family Felidae; genus Lynx; species Lynx canadensis. Next base: position 5,934,873 of record NC_044316.2, read on the forward strand.
GGCCCTCTCCTCTGTCCCCTCGTTAGCACAATCTCTGGTTTGGGTGAAAGGGGCTTGTTATGAATAACGAAAGACTCTTCTATCACTGGGGAGGGGGGCGGGTACTGGAAGGGTCATAGGAGGTCTGTGCCAGGTACTTGGGACAAGTGCCAGATACATTTTTTATTACAACACAGACACTATAGCAAAACTACCTTGCACACAGTAGACCCAGAGCTTTGGATCTGTAAGCTTTCTAGGAGGGCTAATCTATACTTACCTGGAAAGAAGAACGGGTACCGGTATCATTTGGGTAACGGATGGTTGATTTTGTGTTGTGAAAAAGATTCATATGCTGTATCTCCCAGGACCAAACGGGTACCTTCACTGTGATGCTAAATTGCCCGTATCTTACAGTTTTCTTTATCCTAACCTACTCATTAGTGAAATTCATATAGGATTGGGTCTAGAAGAGTTGTTTATGGCTGGTGGGAATCCTTATTGGCATTGTAGGAAGATGAGGGAAGACATTAATGTTTGACAAAAATATTAAGAAACTAATATTTGCTTTGTGGCTAATAACATTCCTCTAAGTAAACTCTTCAAGGAGAAGTCTGATATGACTGTTTTGCTAGCTCCTCAACCTGGGCGCCGCTAAATTACCTGTCAGCTGAAACACAGAATGCCTTGGCCTGCGGCCTGGGGCCACTCGCTGCAGCTCAGGTCAGTGGCCTTTAGCCAAGAGCAGGCTTGTGTTTCCTTCACTGGGTTGTACGCACGCTCTTTCCTTCACTTCGTGGCACATACGAAAAAGGTTTGAAGCACTGATTGAAACAATACTGACGGCATCATTAGACAATATGGTTAGTGTCCTTATTTCATTTATGGGTGGCGGGAAGTTAAAATGGTATTGTTAGGATCTTGTGGGGTTGACCAAGCAGGAAAAATAAGTGCGACCTAAGACCGGCGGGGCACTTTGGTTCCTTGTTAGAGTTCGAGCGAGCCGTTCTGAGAATATCTGCTGTGCGATAACGTTGCCTCTGCCTGGACAGTGAGGTGGGCTGGAGGCCACTTGTGTGGGCTCTGGGATGTTGATGAAAACCGGAACAAGCCTCGTGGCTTTTCTTGACCCAGTTTTCACAAGTTTGTGTAGTAGGTGCCCTGTCCCACTAGAAGGATGCTACCAAAAAGTAGGAGTTCGTTATGTGGGTGATTTTTCAGAAATCCTAATATCTCGCTACTGGTGCGTGGTAACATAGTAACTTGAAACTTTGGGGAGCTGATGAGGAACTTAAGTAGAGTGTGGAGGGGTCTGACTGGGAGGCAGAGGTTGCCACATGGCCTACCCATCGGAGAAGAAAGGCTCACTGACCATTCTGAATGGCAAGTTTTGTTGGATTTGATCAACACAGCATTTGTGTCTCACTTGTCTCTGTGGGACCCCTTGTTGATGTGTTGGAAGATTTAAGGCTTAACATAAATGCCCTGTGGATTTGGGTGAGTTTTAGGCATGACGTGGATTTAAAGTGTCTGAGCACCTGGACAGGGTGCTGAGTACCTAGAGTAGCTAGAAGAATTTGATGGTTTTTTGTTGTTTGTTTTTTTTGATTCTATGCGTACTCTCTCTTTGTGCATTACCTGTTCCTAGTCTGTGTTTATTCTCTAATTGGGGTATTTGCTCTCAAATCCGTCAGGAAGTCCCTTATGTCTATGTACTGACCTGCTGTGCTGTAAACCTCCCCCCTTCCTGGCCAGAACTCTCAGCGCCCTAAGAGCAGTAATGCTGTGTGAATGGAATTAGTGCAGGCGCCTAGCAGGTTAGACCTTTCTTGTTAAGAATTGTGATGGGTGATGGTATAAAAGAGAGCTCCGGACCAGCTGGGGACAAATGACAAGCTCAGCATTATTACACGTTCGTCCCCTTCTCCCCTAAACTGGGGGTGGAGGCGTGCTGGCAGGGATGGCTGTCACCTCTTGGGTGTCCACTCGGAACCTTCTCAAGGTGGGTGTGTAACTGGAATTTCTACCCTTAGATTCCCATGGAGGCTGTGCTTCCCAAATCTGTGGGGTGTGACTTTTGGGGCGAGGGGGCTGTGTTGAATAAGCTTTTCCTGTGTTTGGGGGGGATTAAAATATTATTGAACTTAGCTGGTACATACACCTTAAAAAAAATCTCAAAAGATATCATGTGTGAAATATTACAAGATTTTAGGGGTATGGAAATGTTCAAGTTGGATTAGCAGATATATATATGAAAGTGCCTAGATTTGTGTTTTTAAGGACATTTTGTTCTCTAGGCCTCAGTAAATTTGGGTTTAGAGAACAGATTGGTCTCTTTTAGAAAGCTCGGGTGTGAGTAGCAAGGAGATTATAATTGAAACAGAAACAACAAATACTTAGTGTAGAAAAACGGAAACACAGCAAAGTAGAAAAAAATGTCCCATAATTCTAGCACCTGGAAGTAATCACCAGTCATACTTTTGGAGAAAGACCTGTGTGTGTATTATGAATTTATCATATGCACATATGCTTTACTGAAATAATTTATTAGACACATTACTTATTGCTTGATTAAAAAAATCTCTTACTATTACTAACATTTACTAATGTCGGTAGTCTTTTATGGTGTGGGTTTTTTTTGTTTTGTTTTTGTTTCTGGGTTTGTTTGGTTTTTTTTTTTTTTTTTGGTGGTGGTGGTGGTGTAGTATTCCTGTTACGGATGTGTCGTAATTTTTCTATCTAGTCTAGCATAAATATCACGATGCTGAATACTTTTCTTTGCATAATCTTTAACTTCCTAGAGAATGAATTCTTAGGAATGGACTTACTACATCAATCATCAAGGACATTTGGAGATGTTTGCAAGATCTTGCCCTCTAGAAAGTGGACCAGTTTATATTCACAGCAGTAATTGGTTCATTTATTTGTCTCTGTTCATCTGTCTCCTGAACAGATGTTAAGGATCTGTGCATCAGGTGCAGTTCTAGGCAGGGAGGCAGGTGAGAAATAGAATTTCTGTGCTCCTGGAGCTTAAGGTGTCGTGGGGATGGTATACATCACATAACCACAGACCGATGTGAAAGTACAGCTGTGGAAAATTCTGAGAAGACTGCCCACTTCTTCATACTCTTATTAACGTTAATATTGGGATTCCTGGAACGCCTGGGTGGCTCAGTCGGTTAAGTGTCCGACTTCGGCTCAGGTCACAATCTCACAGTTCGTGGGTTTGAGCCCCATGTCAGGCTCTGTGCTGACAGCTCAGAGCCTGGAGCCTGCTTCGGATTCTATCTCCCTCTGTCTCCCCCTGCTCCCAGTCATACGCTGTCTCTCTGTTTCTCAAAAATAAACAAACATTAAAAAAATTAACATAGGGATTCCTTTTATTTACATGTGGTATTAGAGGCAAAAATTGAATTTTAATTTTGTGGATAGCTAGAAGAATTTGATGGTTTTTTGGATTCTGTGTGTATTCTCCCTTTTGTTAATTACCTGTTCATATTCTTTGTTTATTTTCTAACTGGGATATTTGCTCTCAAATCCATCAGTCAGTCCCTTATGTCTACCCCAACCCTCCCAGCCCCCACAGTGGGTCATTTCAGCTGGGGCTATGTAGTTTAGACAAAAGTACCAAGGTACAAAGTTGTTTTCTTTATCTCCTTTTTTTTTTTAAGCTCTCTTTTTTTAATTTTTTTATTTTTGTTTTTATTTTTATTTTTTATTTTTATTATTTTTTTTTAATTTTTTTTTTCAACGTTTATTTATTTTTGGGACAGAGAGAGACAGAGCATGAACGGGGGAGGGGCAGAGAGAGAGGGAGACACAGAATCGGAAACAGCCTCCAGGCTCTGAGCCATCAGCCCAGAGCCTGACGCGGGGCTCGAACTCCCGGACCGCGAGATCGTGACCTGGCTGAAGTCGGACGCTTAACCGACTGCGCCACCCAGGCGCCCCTGTTTTTATTTTTAAAAAAAAATTTTTTTTTCAACGTTTTTTTATTTTTGGGACAGAGAGAGACAGAGCATGAACGGGGGAGGGGCAGAGAGAGAGGGAGACACAGAATCGGAAACAGGCTCCAGGCTCTGAGCCATCAGCCCAGAGCCTGACGCGGGGCTCGAACTCACGGACCGCGAGATCGTGACCTGGCTGAAGTCGGACGCTTAACCGACTGCGCCCCTCTTTATCTCCTTAATGAACCTGCGGACCTCACAGCAGCACTCGGGGCCATGGGAATCCAGAGCAAGTTCTGCTGGACAGTCTGTTGACTCTACCTGCATGAGTATCTGAAGTCCTGTTTATTTCAATAAAGCCTCGACGTTTGTGCTGCATTGGTCATCCTGAATGAGCTGTCTCTCTGGTATTTTTAAAGAGTTTGGACTCATCAGGACTTGGTCAGTTTAGCCTGAGGAATTGTATTTGTTTGTTGGAAGGAGACATCCGGCTCAGAGTCTGATCAAAGCAGGTGTTGTTGGCTTAAATGCTAGCTCAAAGGTGTGGCTGCACATAGAAATTCATAATAGTGACATTGTGCATAATTGAGGCAAAATTACTGGTGACCATAGAGGGGCTCATGTCATCAATGTCAGAGTTAATGGTTAGTGGGATCAAGGGACGAAGAATCATCACGAGTCTCTCTAATGTTAGGTTTGGAAGGATGTTAGGGCAGGTTGTCTGTTTCATTCCAGGAAACTTGATGAACTCCCCATTTTACTGTGATAGAAAATGAGCTAAAAACATTTTTTTTTTAATTGTTGGTTGATCAGCTTTGGGAGCAAGTTGGGGGCTTTTCAGCCTTTACACTATCTCCCTGAAGACTTTTGTTAACCAAATAAGGTCTCATAGTAAAATGTAGTCTACAGAAACTAAAACGCTTCTTTTGCCTTTGCCTGGAGTCCATAGAATCTGTTAGAAATTGTTATGCCATCGTGTCAGAGCAGTACCCCTCTAGGCACCGACAGAGAAATAGCAGAGTTCTCGATATTACAGGTTTAGAAAAAAAATCTGTCTACCCCAGGAGAGGTCCGTGAATCATCTGCCAGAGGTTGGCAAGGTAGAGAGTGAATCGTTTCGGTTCTTTCTTTGGCAACAGAGCCTCTGAGGCCCGAGCTTATCAGATGAGGAAGATGCTTAATGTTTAGGAAGCACTGGTGTTAGTGGTCTCCCACCCACCCTGGTTCAGGACCTTGCCACTGTAAACCTACACACAGCGGATAATACAAGGTGGGAAACAATGAGTGATGGTTGGCTGACCCTGACCTACATAGTAACTCCTTTCCTCCTGCCAGCCCCCCTCTGACGAAGGTAATATCAGTCCCATTTGGCAGGAATGGGCCTGTGGCAGAGAGATGACGTCACCTGCCTGAGAGTGCATAGCCAGTTAGTAGAAGAGCTGAACTCCAAGACTAGGTAGACGGGCTTTACCACTGGTTTTCCTAGTTTCTGGTTGAGCACCACTGGGATGCGGGCTGTGGGTAAGAACAGGGACTTTTATTGGCACAGTAGTTAAAAGGAATCTACAGAGCCAGTCGCATTTCTTTCTTGTTGCTCATACGTTTTTTTGGTTTAAAAGGTATCAGACAAGGGGTGCCTGGGTGGCTCAGTCATTTAAGCGTCTGACGTCATGATCTCACAGTTCAGGAGCTTGAGCCCCGCGTCGGGCTCTGTGCTGACAGCTCGGAGCCTGGAGCCTGCTTCGGATTCTGTGTCTCCCTCTCTGTGCCCCTCCCCTGCTCATGCTCTGTCTCTCTCTGTCAAAAATAAATAAACGTTAAGGAAAAAAATTTTAAAAGGTATCAATTTTTCCCAGTTTTTTCTTTATTAGAGAATTTAATAATTTAATTAACTTTTCAGTTGGGTTTCAGTACTTCTGACTAATCTCACAGTTAGTTGCCATTTTTTCATCGTTACTCTTTACCAGCCATTGTATTTTTAAGGTATATGAATCCTCCCCGCAGCATCACCAGAGCAGTGAAAACAGTAAGGGACTGTTTTTGTCTTGATTTTACAGATGTGTAAATTGCTTGACCACAGAAATAGCCCTGTGTCATCTTTATCAGTATTTCAGTGATAATCATTTAGCGTCTCGCAGAAGTAATTTTCTCCCCTAGTCTGCCATTTAGCCCCCTCCCACCACATTCCTTTTTAATTTTGCTAAGGTGAGAAACAAAGCAGTCTTTGTGGGTAGGTCAGCCAGCTGCCTTATCGGTCTTTTTGTCTATACTACCTGGCACAATAGCTTGTGTATAACCGTGATATTTCTCTACCTATGGCCGTGTGAATTACTACGTTGGACTTCCCCCAAATCCATCTTCCACACAAAAGTGTTGAACTGTGCCAGAAGGGTCTGTTGGCATATATTTGTTTATCTCTTCTACCCAGAACAAGCCACCTTCCAAACCGCTTAGCTGTATGGATGAATAACCGTGTTTTGTGATATCGATGGGAGTTCAGAGTTCTAAGTGAGATTTTATAAATTTTTGGAACTCGTTCACTCTTATGTACCCAGGGCTGGAGGAGGAGAGGCGCGGTATGGTATTAGCCGACAGTGACTCATTCAATGCTCAGATTGCTGGAGATTGCAAGACTGGGACATAACGGACAGTTCCGAGTCTAACATCCTTCGTGTCCTGCCCTTCTCTTGAGCTTATCAAAGAAGTTAGGGCCCTCATCACTGTAGTAATTTAGGTAGAAAAGGAAATGAGTAAGTCCTTGTTTACCATTTTATTTTCTCGTTTCTGAAATTACTCGAATATAAAGTTGTATAGTTGGAACTGTGTGTTCCTCATTTTATAGCCAGTGATTACAGATAATTGAACGAGTTACTCCAAATACTCCATTTGGAAATGAGGTATGAAGAGTTAGAGCCAAGGGAGAAATGAGAATTTCAGGCGGTCCTCACCCCTCCGTCCCCTGGTGGGATGTTCTGGGTACTTGTAGGTCAATCGCTCATGTTTTTGAAGGTGTTCTGTGAGTGATTTGTACATCGTAGTTTCAGTTCTCGCTTTTTCCTCTGCTAGGTTCTGGGAAATCCCTAATGGTGGCAGTGGGGGTTCTTAAGATCTCAAGAGAGACTGATTCTTACTGTTTTTTTGATTATTCCTACCTAGCTCCTTTGGCTTCTGAGTAGTGGCTTTAAAGAGTAACTGTGACGTTTTCGTGATTCTGTTTGGTAGTCGGGTGGTGGTCCTGCTGGTTTAACCTGAGCTCTGCTATGTGTCTGTATTCAGCTAGTAGGTCTGTGGGTGGAGACTAAGCTCAGTGGGGATGACTGGGCCCTCTGGACTTGTGCATGTGGATTTCCATCATCAAGGATGCTACTTGGGCTGCTTCACGTTTAGACTTGGTCACTTTCCAAGAGGGTGAAAGTGGACACTGTGGGGCCTCCTAAAGGCTTAGCTTTGGAAGTCCTACAACAACCCTTTCTGCTGTGTTCTTGGGGTCCCAGCGAGTCTGAAATCCAGCCTGATTAGAGAGGCAGGGAATAGTCACATTCTAAAGAGGTGATTCACTGGTGGCTATTTTGATAACATTCTACCACATAACCTGAAGTGATGCATTAATATTACAGCAAAAAAGCTAACTTCTAGATGCATCGCTGGATCCTTCAGTGATCTTTATTGCCACCAACAATGGGAAGTTTTGCTGTTACTATTTCAAATTTGGTGAAATCACGTGTCGAAGGTACGTAGATTGACTGCAGTTATTTTAGAGATGGTCTCCATTCTTACAGGTTGGGTGGGAAGATTCTGAATCAGAGGAACAGAATCTTGCTTTCCTATGATCGAATAAAAGAAAATAAGCCCACTAGGTTGTATGAGAGGTTAGTGCAATGTTGATTAAAAAAAATTAATAATTTGAATTCAACAAATATTTGTTGCACTGTTATTTTGTCGTAGTTACCTATTACAGGTGATTTGTAGAATTCAAAGATAAATTAAGCTAGTTAAACATTTAGGACAAAATTGCTCACAATTTGATTATGGGAACAGGCTTGAGAAGGATGGGAGAGAGCGACAGGGTGGACCCCATGTAGACATAGTGTCTCTCTGAGGACAGGCTGGTTCTGACGTTTTGGAAATAGAAATAGTGTTAGGAAATACTTTTTCCTCATCTGTGGAAGGTCGGGGAAGGATGTTTTGGTGACCTAGATTGCAAAGACTGGTCATCTTGCATAGTTGACTGGTAGACTCTTGGCTGCTCTCGGATAGAATTTTTGAGCAAGGTTAAACTCAACTATGGGCCAGCTTAGCCGATTGTGGAAAGTGATGTTAAGGGTTTGTATCACTTGAGAAGTTGGTGGAGTACAGTATTCAGGGATGGCTCCTTTGTCTTCTTGCTTAAGGCCAAGTAAAGTTGAAAGATATCTTCCTTCCACCTTCAAAATTCTGTGAGTTGCTCTGTGGTCAGAATACAAGCCAAACACATTCCTAGGCCTTACTGAGTATGGATGTCAGTGGACAGATCCTTGTTCTTCAGAATCATAGCTCGGAATGTTCTTGAAGATCCCATCCTTGGGACTGTGTCTTTCATGAGAAGCGTGAGGAAGAAGTTGGATGTCGATGTGGAGAGGTTGTTTGAGGCAGAGCTTTGAAACCAGACCTTCAAAGGGTGGTGCAGAGAGGTCGATCCCCAGTCCTTGGCGAGCCTGAGTGGGACATGAGGCTGTGAGCCACCTGGGTCGGCCTGTGGGCTGGCGGAGATTCTGGTCTTCCCGGTGTGCCAAGCAGGTGCCCTCATTTCCTGTATGAGCCGGCATGAGAAAAGTTGGGCAGTATTACCCTGAGGGGTAGAGCAGTGCCTTGGAAGTATGATGATGGGACAAGGGCAGACACTGTTGTCCTTAACAGTCAGGGTTCTTGGTTACAGATGGCAAGAATTTATTCTAGCCAATTTGACCCACATCGGGGTTGTCTGGGGCAATCCGTGTGAAATTTGTTCTCAGACCGATCTAATACGCATTTGAGAGCATTTTCTGTTATCAGCTTCACTGAACTTAGTTTTTAGGTACACAAAGACCGTCTTCGCTCGCAGGAGACTCCTTCCCTATGAATACTTTAAGATGTTTGATCAATGGCTGTTTTCTCTTCTGCTGTAGATAAAGGGGAGGCTCTGTTTATCTCTGACTGGTTAGGGATGGGGATTATTTGGTGACAGTCTCCCCAAAGGGAGAATTATAATCACAAGTTTATAATCTTTTTTGATCAACTAGTTTAAAGCCTGCTGTACAAATAACTTAATCTCTGTTAGCTTCTAAAAATCTCCACAGGCCATTTGTAGGAAAACTTCCTTCCTTACTCCCTTTACTCCCTGTAGAAGTTGCAGGCTTTTGAAAAAAAAAAAAAAAATCCCTTTTGCTCTAATGTCGTATTTGCGTGTAGTTTTGTCACTAAAAATAATTGGCATAGTGACGGGTTGCCTTTAGGATTTAGGTTTTTGGGGTGAGAAAGAGAAGATAAGGACCAGTCATAATAAAGGTTCTTACTTAGAGAAAGTGAGTGGGGGGAAAAAAAGAAATGCTGGGGGAAATAATGTTCATGTCCACAGAGATAGCCTCTCCGAAGTATCGTAAAAACTGCTCTGCTCCTTTCTGCCTCTCCCCACATCTCGTCTGTGACTGACTTTCTGGGACTGTCCTTCTCCTCCTCAAAACTGCCCTGTGAGTTCATCTCCAAATGGTCAGCCTTTGGAGAGTGGGAGCCCTGCAGGACCAGCCCATGCAACTCGATCTTCCCCTACACCCCCTGGCACCGGTTCTAGGCCCTGAGTCATCACCTCCGCTTAGAGAGGCTGTGAACTTTTATAGAATTATTTAGCGTATTTTGTTGGTGGACGATCAGAACATGTGCTTGGACAGTGTTCAAGACAGTTGCAGATGTGGTGAAGTATGGCGTGTGTTCAGACCTAACCTGTGTAAGTCACGTTGTGTGATGTTTGTGTGCTTGTTCATTTCTGCGGGAAATGGCCTTCAAGACCCCAGTTTATTTTTGCTCAAGTGTGAAAACAGTGCTGAGGAAGGATGTGTGTGTGTGTGTGTGTGTGTGTGTGTGTGTGTAAATATTTACTTTCAAGAAAACAGTTTAAGTTTTAATTGTAGTAATATATTTTGACTGCCTGCAAAGGTTAGCTGCTGTCCCCTCAAACTGAGCTTTGGAAGAAAGGGCCAGTTTCGGTGTTTTCCTCGGGATGGTGTTCACAACGATTCTTTGTTCTGTTATTGTCCTGAATTTGATCTTAGTGTGTTTTCGGTTTTTCACCCTATAGGGTGGTTCCAGACACAACCACATGACACGTGGTGTTCAGCTTTTGATTTGGGGGGTTGGTAGGCATTGAGCTCATTCAGAACTTCATTTCTTTTATTTTCTTAAAGTTTATTTACTTTGCGATCTGGGGAAGGGCAGAGAGTGAAGGAGAGAGAGAGAGAATCCCAAGCAGGCTCTGCACTGCCGGTGTGGATCCCGATGTGGGGCTCGAACTCACAAACGGTGAGATCATGACCTGAGCTTAACTGACTGAGCCACCCAGGTGCCCCCAGAGCTTAATTTAAATTCCAGAAACTTTGTTCTGTAAAGTAACATTCATAGGTTTCAGGGATTGATTAGGACCTGGTGTCTTTTTGTTTGTTTTTTAATTCTTCTTTCAGTGTTTATTTTTGAGAGAAAGAGAGAGAGGTGGGGAGGGGCAGAGAGAGAGAGAGAGGGAGACACAGAATCAGGAACGGGCTCCAGGCTCTGAGCTGTCAGCACAAAGCCCGACGCGGGGTTCGAACCCATGAACCGCGAAATCATGACCTGAGCTGAAGTCGGACAATTAACCGACTGAGTCCCCCAGGCATCCCATGGACCTGACATCTTTGAAGGCCTCCATTTTCACTGCAGTCCACCTGTGGCCCCCACATATTTACATCTTCTCCGTGTGCAGCCGATACTTGGTGGTCACAGCATCAGCTCGAATGCAGATCTTATCCAAACACCACCAGTTCATCAACCCCCAGTCTCATCAGAATCATCCAAATCAGGTATGGGTGAGGCAGAGTATGATCCATTGTGACACAAGATTCCTCTCCGTCCGCGAACCTAGAAGCAAGAAGACAAGTGACCTTGTCAGGCATCGGATCGCATTTCTAGAGATACCCATTCAAAATGGGAGAACACTGAAGGAAAAAAGGAAACAGCAGTCCCAAGCAGTTTCAAAATCCAGCAGAGCAAATTCCGTTAGGTTTCAAGGCCCGGGGATAGCCCTCTGCCTTTAGATAATTCCTAAAGACAGATTTCCAAGAAGTAAAAGAGCCTGTTCATTAGAGACTTTTTCTTGTATGCTGCTGAACATTTCATCAGAAACAATTCTATCAATTTACTTTCTTTACCAGCAATGTGTGATACTAGTGATTCTTTTACCTGGTCACGTTAACCCATTATCATTGGGGGAAAAAATAGGTGTAAGTATAAACGAGACCTAAGTTTTGTCAGTTTCACATGAACAAAATTTTTAACTGTTTTTGGTGTTAGTGAGTGCCTTTCATAATTTGTTCTCAGTTTTGCTTTACTGAACAAAACTTTACTTTTTCATACCCTTGCCAATTTTTCTATTTTTCTTGACTTGTGTGATGTCTTTATGTCTATTTAGAGTTTCCTGTTTTGTATTGCAAGGATTTTCCCCAGATTTCCCTTAAAATTTTTTAAGTTTTTTTTTGTAGTATACGGAATTTGCTTTTTAATGCAGCCAAACCTGCCGATTTTCATAGAGAACCTTTTGCAATTATAGAGAACCCCTTCTCTACTGGCTTTCAAATGAAACTGAATTTAATTTTTTTTTTTCAACGTTTATTTATTTTTGGGACAGAGAGAGACAGAGCATGAACGGGCGAGGGGCAGAGAGAGAGGGAGACACAGAATCGGAAACAGGCTCCAGGCTGTGAGCCATCAGCCCAGAGCCCGACGCGGGGCTCGAACTCACGGACCGCGAGATCGTGACCTGGCTGAAGTCGGACGCTTAACCGACTGCGCCACCCAGGCGCCCCATGAAACTGAATTTAAAATAAATGTTTGGCACCTGAATGGGCAAGTTACGTGGAAAATTCATGTTGTACCATGCTTACTTCTTTTTTTTTTTTTAATGTTTTATTTATTTTTGACAGAGAAAGAGAGAGAGAGAGAGACAGAGCATGAGTGCGGGAGGGTCAGAGAGAGAGGGAGACCCAGAATCCGAAGCAGGCTCCAGGCTCTGAGCCATCAGCCCAGAGCCCAATGCGGGGCTCGAACTCACAGACTGAGTTCATGACCTGAGCCGAAGTCGGACGCTCAACTGACTGAGCCACCTGGGCGCCCCCCATGCTTACTTCTGAACATGATGTGTCTGGGCTTCTTGGGAATTCACATTATCCTGTAGTAAAGCCCGTCTCCCAGAGCTGATCCAGGAGCCACGGCCAGGAGCTCTCTGCTCTTGTCCTGCAGTCCCGTCCGGCTAGTGTGGCACCCTGAAACTTACAACTGTCATCAGAAACACCAGGCTGAGTAGATGGAGCCCCTTCATACATCTTCTGAACCCATACGTCTTCTGAAGGGGTGGGGAAGGGTTTGGATTGTAGACGTGTTGTTTGAGAAGGTAGATACATGCATAACAAACCAGGAGGTGTGTATGCTGGAAAAAGTATCCTTAGTATCTTCGGGAAGCTAAGATGTGTTGCAAATGCTTAACAAACCTGACTTTGTTACAGAGTTTCCATTCGGTAGAATCCCAGAGAAATGATCTTGTAAGCTTTATTGACATAGAGAGGAATATGGTCAGTGAGTATAGCATGTTACAAAACATATTGTGGTCTGATTTTAATGGTAGAGAAAAAAAATGGGTGTCTATGTACAGAAAATAGTTTCCAAGAGACAATGATTATTTGGGGATAATTGGACTTATATATAATATATATTTAAAAAAACCCATATATTCTGTAGGTGTGTACATAATATTATGTATATTTTTCTTTATCTTTCCTGACTTATGTATAATATATATTTTTAAAAACTCATATATTCTGTAGGTATATAAATAATACTCTGTGTATTTTTCTCTTCTTTATCTTTCTGAAATTTTTGGCTTTTCTATACTGGGCGTGTTTTGTTGCATAATGTAAAACATTGGTACCTTACCTCCCCTTTCCCTAACCCCAAAGAAATGGCTCCAGATAAATAATTATTTGAAATACCAGTGTATTGAACTTGAAGTTGACCGTGCCATGATGTTTTTTTTAGCTTGTGATGGTTGCAGAATGCTTGAGATTCTTCGCTCGGTCATTTATGCTATGTTTGAGGGAAAACCATTAAACTATGGCATCGAAGTGTAACCCTGGAAAGGTGGTAATACTTTAGTATTTTTCAATATATTTGCTGAGGTAAATGATTTTTGTAGTGGTATTTTCATTTGCAAAAGTGTTAGCGTCTCTGAACAATATAAACTTGAAACACTGAACGTTGTTTTCTATCGTATTGAAGCATAACGGATGATTTGTAGTTAGTAACAACTTCAGGTCATTTTTATTTACTGTTTCTTAATTCTGAGAAATTCTTTGTTGCCTTTCAAAATATTATATTAACTGTATGTTAAAACACATTTTTCTGCTTTTTGGTATGAATTTCTTATGCCCTCAGAGTGGTATCTCTTTTATAGTGCTTGAAACTTTTACTTTTTATTTGTTATTTCTTAGGTAAACGCAAAGCACTGAAGTTGAATTTTGCAAATCCACCTTTCAAATCTACAGCAAGGTTTACTCTGAATCCCAATCCTACAGGAGTTCAAAACCCACACATGTGAGTATTCCTGGTAATCAACTAAAAGGCTCAGCTCAAGCAAAGGTTTTAACGTTACTGTATTTTATGAATTTTCCCAAGTTGAGGGGTTGGTATTTTCATTATTTTATGGGCCATTTGAAATACTACTATTTGAACTTAAGTAGAAAATTATTGATTCTGTAGTCTGAAGTAGATAAGCATAATTTTCCTTGTTAAAGTTTAAACTTGAAGGGAAAAAAGAGCTGAAGATCCAGATACCTTGAGATCGTCAACATTTTTCTCTTTCTGAACTGAGACTATCGTTTAGACCTTTCCCTCTGGATTTCCGTTTAAATTGTAAGTGGTACTTAGGAAACATAACTCTCGCCTCTAGATCTGTACAAATCGTCCCTGCTTACTGGGTGACAAAATAGAGTCCCATTCTATTTTATTATGATGAACTAAATTCCTGTAAGATTTTCATGTCACAGTAAATTGAAAGAACGTGTGCCCGTCAGTGTACAGGTGTCAGTGAATATTTTTAAAATTTGTTCCCTACATATATATTTTTCCCTAAATATTTTTATTAAAATGTAAAAATGATATTTTAGCATCACTGAAAGTCACTGAGTGTATTAGAAACATCTGGTAATTTAAAATACCTCCAGAATATTTACAGACACCTTTGAATTGAAGTGAAGTGACGTATTAAATAATGATGCCTCCCCCTTTTACCCCCCAAGACCTATCATGAGTATGAAGGGTCAAAGCCAGTGGCTTCACATTCATACTCACGTTCATAAAATTAATTTTTCCTAGTTCCGGGATTGAGAACGATCAAGCAAGCAAATGGCAGAAGGTATGGTTTAAAAAGCAGTCAGAATATAGTATCTGCAGTTTTTAATCATTCCTTAACAATTTTTATTCAAACCTTGTTAGACTACAGATTGATTCATACTTCCCAAAAAAGCACATTTATGGCTACTTTCTTTCCTTTTGATGTCTGGCAGGCGTCGGATTTGCAAACAGTAACGAACTGGTAGGAGGTAGAGTGTCTTGAAATAGGAATGCTAAAACTATTTTGTTATTTTTAAACCATCAGAGTACAGAAGGGGGCTGTGTGTGTGTGTGTGTGTGTGTGTGTGTGTGTGTGTGTTCGTTCTTAGGTTTTCACCTGTGACTTTAAACCAATGAAAACTAGAGTGACAGCAGTTCATTTGACTGGGAATAGGTCTGCTAATTTTATTAGACTGGTGTCCCTAACGAGATTTCTTGTCAGAGCTCAGTTTAGCGTCCCAGCCTTTTTACCTCCTCGAAAACATCAAGTGGGGGTTATATTGAGGAAGGAAACTCTTAGTACCTCTTAATTAGTCAGAACTCTGGCAGCAAGGAAACATTTTTAAAAGAACCTCCTTCCTCATTTCCTAGAATTTCTGGTGAAAGCTGGTACAAAACTAATTCTTGAACATGGTCCATTTCTATTACCTTGGTTGCTAGCTGAACTATGTAGTTGAAATCTGCGAAAGAGGATATATAGTAATCGCCCAACTTAACAGATCCTCCCCCTCCCCCTCCTTTTTTTTCAAAGCTCCCTTGGACACACAGAAAAACACCCTGACTTACATTTAGAACTGCAAAAACATTTACATACTTGTACTCTCATCCTTTGAGAGTTTCATGTATTTGGGAATTCATGGACAAAATTGTGTGTGTGTGTGTGTGTGTGTGTGTGTGTGTGTGTGTGTGTGTGAACAGTAAACAGGGTGAAAAAAAAGCTTTCTTCCAAAATTTGGGTCCATCATTTTTTTAATTTAAACCTACCACTTTATAATATCCTTATAACCAGCTAGGTTTCTTATCCCTTGTCTCGTCCCAGCAGGTGTTAAAAGTTTGAGAGGACATGGTAATAAGCATTCTTATTCTGTAAATAAGAAGTGTTTATTCTATTTTATGATAGAATCTTAAGATTTTGGTTCTGGGGTGTAAACATTTTAGACCCAGACCTTGTTTTAATTTTCTTACTGCGCTGGTCTGTTATTATGTGGATGAGGAACAGGTGAAACTACTAGCATTGATATTGGTCAAAGACCATCATTTCAACCTGTTATTTATTGTTTTGCAAAAGAGAGAGAGAAAGCATGTGAGCAGAGGAGGGGCACAGAGAGGGACGCATGGGATCCGAAGCAGGCTCCAGGCTCTGAGCTGTCAGCACAGAGCCGGATGCGGGGCTCGAACTCACAAACTGCAAGATCATGACCTGAACCAAAGCTGGACGCTTAACCGACTGAGCCACCCAGGCGCCCCTTAAGACCATTGTTTCAGTATGTAGGGCAGCTTATGTCTTCTGACTCCCTACACCCTTCCATAAGGAGATCCTTCTGTGCTCTTTCTCTGGGTTGTGCACCATCGGGCACTAAAGAACCACTGTTGGTTACTTGCAGTGTGGGGATTTGAAAAAGCTACCTCTGTGCCATTTATATGTGTTACCTCCTTCTAAAATTTGCTTGAACTCTTTTTTTTCCCCTTTAACTTTAGTTATAAATAGAAAACTTGCTCTTGAATTTAGGAAAAGATAAGGTGAAGTATAAGCAACTAATGAAGTTGAGAGATGTAGCTCCCAGGAGCTACTCTAACATCCATCTGGCATGTAAGATTTAAAATTTTAAAACTGTGTCCTTATTTTCTGGGAACCAACAGTTCAAATAAAATTCTAAGAAATAACAGTTGGCTGTAGAGATTCAAGAAATGAGGCATAAAGTAATACAGATTGAATGTCAAATGAATGGTGCAGGAGGGGATAAGATCACTTTTGGATAAACAACTTGGTGAAACCTTTCACAAAGAAGCAAGATTTGAATTGGGTTTTGAAAGATGGGCAGAGAAGGGAGAATGACATTCTGGTGAGTGTAAGTACAGATAAGTTTTGGGGACTGTGTGTAGTCTGTTTAATTATAGCACGGATGTTACTTGTAGATTACCTAG
Organism: Lynx canadensis; assembly: GCF_007474595.2. Classification (NCBI taxonomy): domain Eukaryota; kingdom Metazoa; phylum Chordata; class Mammalia; order Carnivora; family Felidae; genus Lynx; species Lynx canadensis. The sequence goes on from NC_044316.2 coordinate 5,951,588, forward strand.
TTCTATCACTGGAAACTTTTAGCATTTTTTCCCTTTATTCTTGCTGTTCTATAGTTATATGAAGATCTATCTAGGTCTGGATCATCTTTCTGTCCATGGAGGAACCATTTTATTTAGTTCAGGTATCTGTTTCTGAGAAAATTTCTGCTTTTGTTTTGATCAATTCCTTCATGCATTTCCTAGTCTCCTGTTGTTTGCATGTTGGACCTTTTGAATTTCCTGGGTCTTTGATTTTTCTTTCATGTGTTTTTTATCTTTTTGTTTTCTTTTTCTGTATCCTAGATTTCCCTTATTTACTGATCCTTCTATGAAATTTTCTATTTTGGCATTTGATTTTAATTTCCATGAGTGGATTGTGGCTTCTTCTTAGTATCTCACTCTTTTTTTTTTTTTAACGTTTTATTTATTTTTGAGAGAGAGAGAGAGAACATGAACGGGGGACAGTCAGAGAGAGGGAGACACAGAACCTGAAGCAGGCTTCAGGTTCTGAGCTGTCAGCACAGAGCCCGATGCGGGGCTCGATCCCACGAACCGTGAGGTCATGTCCTGAGCTGAAGGTGGATGCTTAAACGACTGAGCCATCTTTAGTATCTTATTCTTAATTTATCTGGAATTAAAAAAAATTTTTTTTTTAACATTTATTTATTATTGAGAGACAGAGATAGAGCATGAGCATGGGAGGGGCAGAGAGAGGAGGAGACACAGAATCTGAAGCAGGCTTCAGGCTTGGAACTGTTGGCACAGAGCCTGACGTGGGGCTCGAACCCACAAACCGCGAGATCATGACCTGAGTTGAAGTCGGACGCTTAACCGACTGAGCCACCCAGGCACACCTACTTTATCTGGAATCTTAAGGTTCTTTTCTGTCCTCTTGGCAATCCGTTTCTTCAGGGTGTCAGTTTTATTTTCCTTTGTCTTTCTTCTTTGTGTTAGTTTATTTCCATGTGTCTTGTAATTCTTGGTTGTCCATTGATAGTTGAGAGTGAGGAAATTAGAGGGCTGATGGGTCGCTCTGATACAGGTGAGCATTGTGTGAATGGTCTGAGAACTGGCTGTCAGGCCAGGAATATTCAGATGCCAGAGTGAGTAGAGCCGACATTCACCATTAGAGGCCTTTTTCTCCTCAGATAGCATGTTTATTTTCTTTAAAGACATGCTCTCTTCCCATTTGGGGGGGTGGGGGGAGGTAGAGAGAAAAGGGGGAACCAACTGGACCTTTCTTACAGAAAGAATTTTAATGAACTTTTCTGCTTCTAGGCATTCATACCTTCCAACTTTGGATCCTCTCTATGATTCTTTTGGGACTATTGTTTATTTCTCCTCTCTGCTGAGTGTTTCCCTCCCAATGTGTTACAGGTGGTAGTTTTCTCTATTACTGTTCCTCCCCCACAAGGAAAGTCGTCGTCGTCGTCTTCTTCTTCTTCTTCTTTTTTAAGATTTTACTTTTCAGTGATCTGAAACATGGGGCTCAAACTCACAGCCCTGAGATCAAGGGTTGCACACTCTACTGACTGAGCCAGCCAGGCGCCCCTATCACTGTTTTTTTTTTTTTTAACCCCTTATTATGGAAAGTTATAAGCATATCTAGAAGTAGAGAGTTATAGATGAATCTGTATGTATTTATCTGTATGACAAATACATAGAAGTTTTAGTGGTTAATGTGGCCAATACTGTTTTTATCTATTTCTCCATCTTCCTTATTTTTAACCAAACCTCAGATGTTATTCTATCTATAAGAAGTATTTCAAGATGTACTTCTTTTTTTTTAAAATTCTTTTGGAATGTTTTTAATTATTTTTGAGAGAGAGCACAAGTGGGAAAGGGACAGAGAGAGAGGGCGACACAGAATCCAAAGCAGGCTCCAGGCTCCGAGCTGTCAGCACAGAGCCCGACACGGGGCTCGAACTCACAGACCGTGAGATCATGACCTGAGCCAAAGTCGGACGCTCAACCGACTGAGCCACCCAGGTGCCCTAAAGGACTCCTTTATAAAAACACAGTCACAATACCGTTATTACATCCAGTAGAATAAATCTTTAATATCATCATGTAAGTGAATTACTTCATCATTTTTTTTTTTAAATACTTTGAAGCAGGATCTAAACAAGGTACTGTACTACAATTGACCGATGTCTTTGAAACTAGAGTCCCTTCTTTTAGAGGTGATTAGTTTTGCTATGTCTGCACATTTGTGTCTGCTTTCAGACCTTCAGAAATTTGCTGGAATCTCTCAGTTTCTTCATCGTTTATTTCCTTTTTTTTAAATTGTACTTTTCTTGTGCGTCCTTCGAGAGTGAGGAGAAACCTGAACAGGAAGTGTAGGTTTTTCCCCCTCTGATACCCCGCGGTGTTCTTATAAACGTGGCAGGCTTGTGCTACAGTCACGTTCTGTATATAAATCGGACACGAACAACAGTAGATATTTTCCTGTGAGGTCTCTGCTCCCATCGCACTGAGTAATGTGTGAGTGCGCGCCGAGCACAGAACCACTGAGAATGCACCAAATACAATTGTTTTCCTGAAAGAACATCCCTTTTATCCTCACAACATATCAGAATTGTACAAGAAGAAACACTAGCTCAAAAGAATACATATTAGAAATAATGCCGAGTACAGATATATTTGGGGGCTTGAGCTAAGCGGTTCGAAACCATATCTTCCACGTTTAAAAGAATCTCTTTGTTGAGACCAAGAAGGTCTCTGGGATCTCATTTATTTTTATGACATTTGAACGTTAAAAGGCTCAGTTTGTGCCATGGGACACTAGGAGTAGTTTGAAAGAAGTTTTAAAGCTAGTTAATAGCTAGTGGTGTTCGTCATTTCATGGTAAGCCTACTCAGTAGAGCTTTACAGTAAAGCATAGAATAGCAATTAGAAATTACGTAGCCGTGGGGGTACTTGGGTGGCTCAGTCAGTTGAGCGTCCAACTTCAGCTCAGGTCATGATCTTGCCGTTCATGAGTTTGAGCCCCATATTGGGCTCACTGCTGTCAGCCTGTCAGCGCAGAGCCCTCTTTGGATCCTTGGTCTCCCTCTCTCTACCCGTCCCCTGCTTACGCTCTCCCCGCAATAAATAAATAATAAAAAACAAATCATCTAGCCACTGTTGCTGGTTAAATTGTGGAAACTTTGTCTTTTAAACTTTATTATTTTGGATTAACCATTTTAGTTAATGTTGGAAGACCTGGTTTCTATCCTTACATCATCATTATCCCTGTGACCTTGAATGTGTCATGTGGCACTCTGATCGCAATTCAGGTGTTGAATTCGCATAGCGACTTCCATTCTTGTACGTGGTAAATTGGGGCAGGGAGGGAAAGAATTCACCCAGGTGTGTGCTTTCTTCAAATCAGAGGTTATGGAAAAGCCCGGGGGGCTAAGTGTGTGTGAGTTGGGAGAGGTCTCTGTAGTCTTGCCCGTCCTTTCTCCAAAATAGTCCCTGGGACATCTCTGCTCAGCTCCTAAGTGTGAAAACCATGAGTCTACACGAGCTGCAGAGTTTTCCCCCATCTCTGACATTTTTTGATGCAGGCCTAGTAACTTCTGTGCTGGAGTACTTTCACAAAATGGCAGTCGTGGTAGAAATATTTATAGCTACAAACTAGTACTCCAAAATTTAAAACACCAAGTGTATTAAATATGATGGGATCTTTTAATTTTTGGCTGGTTTAGATTTACTGCTGGAAACTTTTTCTTTCTGACTCCCCGTGCCAAATATACATAACATGCAATTTAGCATCTTAACCATTTCCAAATGTGCAGCTCAGGGGCATTAAGTATATTCACATTTTTGTGCAGGCATCACTGCCATCCATCTCCAGGACTCGATTTCATCTTCTCAATTGAAACTGTTCATTAAATGCTAACTCCACGTTTCTCCTCCTGCCCGCCTTGGTTCTACTTTGTCTCTAAATTTGGTCACTCTAGGTACCTCATATAAGTAGAGTTATGATACAATATTTGTTCTTTTGTGTCTGGCTTATTTCACTCAACATAATGTCTTTACACTCTATCCATGTTATGTGTGTCAGAATTCCCCCCCCCCGCCCCTTTTTAAAGTTTTATTTATTTTGAGAGAGAAAGAGAACATGAGTGGGGAAGGAGAAGAGAGAGAGAGAGAGAGAGAGAGAGAGAGAGAGAGAGAGAGAATCCCAAGCAGGCTCTGAGCCATTAGGACAGAGCCCAATGCGGGGCTCGAACTCATGAACCATGAGTTCATGACCTGAGCCAAAACCAAGAGTCACATGCTTAACCAACTGAGCCACCCAGGTGCCCCAGAATTTCCTTTTCAACGCTGAATAGTGTTGTATTTATATACGGCATTTTGTTTATCCGTTCATACAGATGGACATTTAGGCATTTCTACCTTTTGACTCTAGTAAATAATCCTGTCGTGTGAGACTGTCTTCTAGAACTTGCATTATTGTACTTCTTAAAGTTCAGAGGCATGCAATCTATTCCTCAGTCCCACATCCTACCTCGGTGCACCTGATGGTTGTGGCACATTTCCTAAAGTTAGTGTTTCACGGGAGATGTGATTTTCAACTGAGCATAGTGGTCATAGCTGTGGTTGGACTGATTCTCTGTGTGTCGTCCCCCCCCCTCCCCCCCTCCCCCACCTGGAGATTCACTAGTATAATTTTCCTCAAGCTGGATGTGTATAGCTGAGATATTGAAGTTAGTTCTGGAATATTCACTTAAAGAAATTAATAGTAAATGTGCTGACTTGCTTGTTTACTAAAGATGAATTTAGTTTTGGCATTTTCAAGCATCTTTTTTCTTGAATCAGAGACTTAGGCACGCATTGAAAGGTGTCCCTGGTTTTTTTTAACCTATAGAGCTGTAGAACTGTGTTCTTTAAAGAAATGCCTAGGTTTTTTGTTTTTTGTTTTTTGTGTTTTTTGTCTTGCTTTGTTTTTTGTTTTGCTTTTCCTGAGCTTTCCAACTGTTTCTGATAAGGCAGCAAGACTGGGTTCCGATTCAGTTCAGAGTGTTATAGAGGTCCTTTGCCTTCGTGTTACGGGCATGTTTCTGGAAACTTACCTATGAATAAGGAATTAAGCTGCTTAAAGGAAACATCCTATCTTTTCAGAGTGTTCCTTTTTATTATTACTTACCACTGAGTGTGATTACATTACTGATCTTGAGCAGATTTGTTTTCCTCAGAATTAATAATTGCCTTATTTAATGGCTCACCATGAATCTCCTCTCAACGTGAAAGAGTAGATGATCACTCATGTTTTTCTTTTTTCTTTTTTTTTTCTTTTTAAGAGTTGTCTATCATCCCTAATCTTGCTGTAATCTGGAGTGGTTGCATGTTAGGCCTGCTTCGTGGCTGTTGCCAGTGGTTTGTGAATGCCTGTATTACTCTCCTGATTTTGATTTCCTGTCTTTGGGAGTCATGTCCTCCCTCCCTCCCCCCCCCCTCCCTCCCTCCCCCCCCCCCTTTCTTTCAGAGGTGTATTTTTTTTTAGTGTTTGTTTACTTATTTTGAGAGAGAGAGAGAGAGAGAGAGAGAGAGAGAGAGAGCGAGCAGGGGAGGGGCAGAGAGACAGGGAGACAGAAAGTCCCAAGTGGGCTCTGTGCTGTCAGCTCAGAGCCCGATGTAGGGCACAGTCCCACAAGCCTGGGACCATGACCTGAGCCGAAATTAAGAGTCAGATGCTCAACCGACTGAGCCACCCAGCTGCCCCTCTTTCCCTTCCCTTCCCTTCCCTTCCCTTCCCTTCCCTTCCCTTCCCTTCCCTTCCCTTCTTCTCTTTTTCTCTTTCCTTTTCCTTTTCATTCTCTTTCTCTTTCTTTCATTGTGATTTAGTTTCCCTCCATTTTGAGGGAGTATGTCTTCCAACAGCTTCCTGAGATAAGTGTTCTTTCCTAGTAAGTAGGGTTTTGGGGTCTTTGCATGTCTGAAAATGCCTTTATCTCACCCTCCTGCTAGATTAATAGCTTTGTCGGTCTTAGGATTCTGGGGTAGAAATTGTTCTTCAGAGTTGGAAGGCACTGCTCCAGGCTTCCGGACTTGCAGGGTTACTGTTAAGAACGTATGTGCCATGACGGTTCTGAGCTTCGGAATGTGACCTGGTTTTTCCTTTGTGGGTGACCACAGAGTGGGCTTTTCCCCCAGTGTCTCAGATCTCACTTTTCTGCTTTGGTTTTATTTTTCTTTTCTCTTCTTCCTTCCTTCTTTCCTTCCACTGAGCTTTTGGTGTGGTCTCTCTGTTTTTGTTTTTTTTTTTTTTTAAGTCTATTTATTTATTTTGAGAGAGAGAGAGTGAGAGCCAGAGAGAGCGACAGGGGTGGCGCCTAGGTTTACCGAAAGGATACGGACAAACAGCCAGATGAAGAGATACCCAGGGAGAGGTCTGGAAGGGTTGCAGGCACCAGAGTTCCCGAGGAGCTGGTGTACATCTCCTCTCCTTCCTGGGGTGCACGTGTTCACTGGCCTGAAAGCCCTTGGAATCACTTCCTGTTGGGATTTTGTGGGGACTTTGTCACACAGGTGCGATGAATCAGGGACTCTGTTTCCAGCCCGTCTCTGCTCTCTGGAGGATGGGCGCTGGGCCTGAGAATTCTAAACTTCTAATCCCGGCTTGGGATTTCTGGTGACCAGTCCCTCCCAGGAGCCATGCAGTGTCCTCTTTAGGACAAGAGATGCTGCTAGTGTTCATATCATTTAGGAGATGACAAGGGTTTTAAAACTTTTTTTTTTTAATGTTTTCATTTTTGAGAGACAGACAGACAGCACGAATGGGGGAGGGGAACAGAGAAGGAGGCATAGAATTCGAAGCAGGCTCCAGGCTCCCAGCTGTCAGCACGGAGCCTGACATGGGCTTGAACCCACAAACCGCGAGATCATGACCGGAGCCAAACTCAGGCGCTTAAATGACTGAGCCAGCCAGGTGCCCCTGAAATTACAAGCGTTTGAGAAGCTTTGTGCCAGGAGCTGGGAGTGGAGACCAAGATATATTTCTTCTGTTATCTTACGTTGTTACATACCCACCAGAATGGATACAATTTGAAAGGCCACACAGTATATTAACAAGTACGTATGACCAGAATTCGCGTATGTTATGGGGGAAGTAGAAAATGGCACAAGCACCTCGGAAAAATCTTTGATAGTCACTTAAGGGCACATCTACCCCGTAACTCAGCAAATTCTATTTCTTGTTATTTACTTAAGATAAGAGTGTCCTCAGAAAGACTTGCATGTGAAGGTTCATGAAAACTCAGTTTATAATGGCCCTCCAACTGGAAACCACCCAGGTATCCCGTGATGGAAGAATGGATAATATGTGGCATGTTAATCAGTGAAATACTTTTCAACAACCAAAAGGAACAAAGTACTGAGGCTTGCAGCCTGCTTGATGAATCTCCAGAAATGCTGAGCAGAAGTCAGGCATAAGGGAACACTGTTTCATTTTATCTGTATCAAATTCTAGACAAAGTGATGGAAATCAGAACAGTGTCTGTGGAGGGGCTGGACAGGAATGGCGCATTCCTGGTGTGGTGGGATCTTCTCCGTCTTGTTCGGGTGTGAACAAGAGACAAGAGACGGGGATCTTCACCCGTCTTGTCACGGGTGTGTGTGTTTGGTAACTCGGCCAACTGTATCCTTAACGATCTCTGCATTTCATTTGGAAACCACACTTCAATTAAAAAAAAAAAAAAAAAAAAGATGGCGGAGGACTAACAGTAAAAATGCTGAGTCTATTATTTACTCTCATTGAATGGTACCTGTGTTTTTCTGTCTTTGTTTTCAAAGCCCGTATGTGTTTCAACAATCACTTGGTAAGGGTACGAACACTGTTTTTATTGAATTCAACTCTTAGGCCCGTGGAACAGTATGGTGACGGATTTTATTCCTGCCCACGTGGTTTCCCGTGTCATGATGTTTGAGACAAACCTAGATGGAAATTTTTAATGTAATTTGAAGATTAATCTATAGCATCTGTGGAGTCACAGCGGGTGTAGCGTACCCCTGAATAGCGTGAATCCCCTAGAAAAAAGTGTGGGGACAGGTTGTCTATATTGGGCTCTAGAGTAGTGCCTGGCTGGTGCAACTCTTGATCCTGGGGTTGTCAGTATGAGTTCCACAGTGGGTGTAGAGATTACTAAAAAAAAGTAAATCTCGGGGCACCCGGATGACTCAGTTGGTTGAGCATCTGCCTCTTGATTTCAGCTCAGATCATTATCCCAGGGTCGTGGGATCGAGCCCCTTTCAGGCTCTGAGCTGAGTGTGGAGCCTGCTTAGAATTCTCTCTTTCCCTCTCTGTCCCTCCCCTGCTCATGCTCTCTTTCTCTCAAAATAAATAAATAAAAAGACCATTTACTAGTCTGTCTCCTTCCTTTCTTCCATCCTGCCTTTCAGAAAAGTTTAAAGAAGAAAATCAAAATGGCTCATAATGTTACCATCCAGAGAGTTCATGTTACCGTTTAAAAAATGAGTGGTATATGCTTCTGGTGAAAGAATTCATTTGGTACGTAGTTCTCTCTAAAGATAAAACCCTGGGGCGCCTGGGTGGCGCAGTCGGTTAAGCGTCCGACTTCAGCCAGGTCACGATCTCGCGGTCCGTGAGTTCGAGCCCCGCGTCGGGCTCTGGGCTGATGGCTCAGAGCCTGGAGCCTGTTTCCGATTCTATGTCTCCCTCTCTCTCTGCCCCTCCCCCGTTCATGCTCTGTCTCTCTCTGTCCCAAAAATAAATAAAAACGTTGAAAAAAAAATTAAAAAAAAAAAAAAAGATAAAACCCTTTTAAGTGTAGTATGTCCTTATAGAAAAACTTGTTCAAATACCAAAATATATAATAATTTATGTAATTCTTGAAAATATTTATTCAAAAAGCCATTTAGTACCCTACTTTGTGGCTTGATTTTTCACTTAGTACATCTTGAAAATGTATTTCTAAATTAGCACATTCATTTTCAGAAATCAGTTTTATCTTTCATTACATTTGAATTGATGTATTATGTAATTATATACCAATTATGTAATTATGTAATTAGTTCCTTACTGATAACCATTTAGATTATTTTCATTTTTTTAAGTTTATTTATTTTTGACAGAGAGAGAGAGTGTGTGTGAGCATGAGCGGGAGAGGGGCAGAGAGAGAGGAGACACAGAATCTGAAGCAGGTTCCAGGCTCCGAGCCATCAGCACAGTGCCCGATGCGGGGCTCGAACTCACAAACTGTGAGATCATGACCTGGGCTGAAGTAGGATGCTTAACCAACTGAGCCACCCAGGTGCCCCTTCATTTTTTAATTAAAAATAATGCTTTAAAAAACAACTTTGTGCTGGTAAAATGTTATAAATAGAAATATTTTTTAAAGATTTTATTTGTTTAAAATTTTTAAAAATTGTTTTAATGTTTTGTTTTTGAGAGAGAGAGAAAGGATGAGTGGAGGAGCAGAGAGAGAGGAAGACACGGAATCTGAAGCAGCTCCAGGCTCTGTCAGCACAGAGCCCGTTACAGGACTTGAACCTAGGAACTGTGAGATCGTGACCTGAGCCAAAGTCAGATGCTTAACTCACTGAGCCACCCAGGCACCCCTAAGTTTTCTTTTTAATGTTTCTTTTGAGAGAGAGAGAGAAAGTAGGGGAGGGGCAGAAAGAGAGAATCCCAAGCAGGCTCCACACAGTCGGCACAGAGCCTGACGCGGGGCTTGAACCATGAGATCATGACCTGAGCCAAAGTCCAGAGTCAGACACTTAACTGACTGAGCCACCCCGGTGCCCCTCCTAAGCTCTTAAGTAATCTCTACACCCAACATGTGGCTCAAACTCACAACCCTGAGATCAAGAGTCACACACTCCACCGACTGAGCCAGACAGGTGCCCAGATTGACAGTTTTGGGCCCTACTCCTATTTCCAAGACTGTGGGAGTAGCTGTTTCTTCTTCACCTTGGCGCTATTGACATTTTAGACGGGATAGTTCTTGGTATAGGAGGCAGGAGGCTGGGCTGCGCACTGTAGGATGCTTCCCGGTAACTCTGGCTTCCCCCCACCAGATGCCAGTAGCACTCCCCTCCCCCCCCAGTAGGAACAACCACCTAGTTGTTTCAAGTGCAGGGAATTCCAAGTGCAGGGAATCTCCAGATGTGGCCATGTGACCCTTGAGGTACAAGTGCAACATTGCCTGTGGTTGGGGACCATCGACCAGAGAAGCATTGTAGGTTCACGCGGACGGTTACCGTCGCCCCTGTCCTGACCTAGGAGCTGCCGAAGTCAGATGTCAGTGGTGTGTTCCTCCATATCTTGGGGTTTGAGTGGATGTAAAACGAGGGGGAGCTTAGGTTACGGGGTATCTCCTAGAGTCCAGGGAGTGCCTCGGAGCTTTATGAGCAGCTGACTTGGTAGCTGTCAGAGACCAACCCCACGCACGTTCTATTAGACTTTCAGCAGCTGTTTGTTGAACGCCACCATCTGCCAGATGCTACGGTATACACTGGGTATTTCATGTTGAAAAAAAGGAGATTCTGCTGCTACTTAATGAAGCTTAAGGTGTTGGGATGACACATTCAGCGTGTGTGTGTGTGTGTGTGTGTGTGTGTGTGTGTGTGTGTGTGTGTGTGTAATTACAGGTAGTATTCATGCTGTTCCAGGAAGAGGGCCAGCTGAGAGCATATGAGGGGCTTGGTTCAGCATGGAGACGAACAAGTTGTCACTGAAGGCTTCTGAGCCTGGGCAGGTTCTTACTAGATTTGGGGAAGGGGGCTGCTGAGGGCGGTCCAAGTGCAGGGAATTGCAAGTATTTGAAGAGGCAACGTATCGAGGTGGAAAAGATTCAGCTTTTCAGGGAAACAAAGAGATGCCAATTTGATCAGAAAACGAGGAGGAGAAGTGCATTTAAGGGTGGAGAGAGAGTCACGGGCCTGATCACACGTGGCCTTGTAGGTAACCACTTGGGATGGCATTTGCGAGTTGGTGCGGGCGCCTGGGTGACACAGTCATTCAAGTGACAGACTCTTGATTTCGGCTCAGGTCATGATCTCGCGGCTCGTGAGATCGAGCCCCACCATGGGCTCCACACTGATAGTGCAAGGAGCCTGCTTCTGGTTCTCTCGCTTCCTCTCTCTCTGCTCCTCCCCTTCTCGTACTAGCTCTCTCTCAAAATAAATAAACTTAAAAATAAAAGAAAAACCCAAAGGGAGTGGGAAGCTAACGAAGGGTTATGAGCAGGCGAGTGGCACCATCTGATTTACACCCCAGTGCGATCACCCTGGCTGCTGTGTGCAGTGTGTATTGTGGAGAGGCAAGAAAGGAATTCAGGAGTCCTCATGAGGCGGTGGTAGTGTGGCTATGGCATGATGGGTGATGATATTAGTTGATGACAGGGACATACAGGGAAATGGAGCTTGTGAAGGAATTTTGAAGGAAGCATTAACAAAAACAAACAATTTGAATGTGGGTGCAAAAATGGGAAAGTGTCCCTGGTCACTTCCAGAATTGTGGGTTGAATGATGGGTTCAGCTGCCATTGCTGAAATGGGCCCACCGGCCGTGGAGTGTCTGTGGGGGAGGGCACGGAAGAACAGGAGTTCGGTGTGAGGTATGTCAGATTTGATTGAGATGCCCGTGAGATATCCTGCGAGATCAAGGGGTAAATACAGCACCCACTGTGGTGTTGAAAATGGAAGTCTGGTACCTAGAGAAGACGGGGTAGCTTGGAAATTAAAGGTTGCGAGCTGTCAGCATGTAGACGCTGATACTGTCCGGGGAGAGAGTGTATCTCGATGAGAGAATCGGATCCAGGGCTGAGCCCCGAGGAAACCTAACATGTCGAGGTTGGATAGCAGAGAAGCGACAGGCAGAGAAAACAAAGACGCTTGAGAGGTAGGCAGCAGATCGTTACATGTGATGTCACAGAAGAATGACATGCAATTTTTCCAGGGGCAGGTGGGAGCGATTGTGGTCAGCTGTGCCTAATATTCTGAGAGTCCTAGTAAGGTGGCTGTCTCGATGCCTGCTCCTGACATCTGCATGTAAGGACCCTGATTTCTTCCATACTAGTGGGGAAAAGGCGTTAGGTAGCCGCCCGTGGAGATGGGGGCCCAGACAGGGAGAGGATCTTAGGAAAACTTGTAACCTGTTGGTTTAGCCAAGGCAGCTTTCTTAACTTTTGTCTGTAAGAAACACAGCCCAGAGAAACTGTGCTAATGGTAAATGCTGAGTACAGCTGACATGCCATCAGCTCGTAGGGAATATGTTGCCTGTAGCCACATGATGCAACCGTGGATGCTTGTCTTATACTCTCTAATCTTACTCTTTTCCTTAGTGGTGGGAAATTGCTTTCTCCTCCCTATATCAGTGCTGCTCAAGGCACTGCAGATCTGTGTCATTAGTATCTTCTCCTCACTGCATATGAATATCAGAATTTGAAAATTTATATTTGGAGTGTTTGAGCAATTCTTTTGGACATCTTTCCTTCCTTCCTTCCTTCCTTCCTCCCTCCCTCCCTCCCTCCCCAATTCTTCCCTTTGCCTCATCTTAGGTCTTAGCAAACATACTCATTTTGTTAGTAGTGGCAGGAAGCAGACAGTTTCCATGGCAACTGACAGACCGGGTTTACTGTGGAAATTTCCGGAATTAACAGAGCTGCATTGCAGAAGGATGCATAAAGCAGTATTCATCTAGAGATGCTAACAGTACGGACACAGAACGGTTGCAGTGGTGTGCAGGGTATGTGTTCTATTTATTTTCCTGTCTTAGGAGGAATGCTAGTTATATATATGTATATGTGCCAAGGAGAGCATTAAAGCAGCTTGAGGCATTTTAGAGTATGTCGGCTTGATAAAATCAAGGCTGCTTACAGGGCAAAAGGAGGAATAAGTAATTTGGAGAGAAAGACATGTTTGATAACGTTGGGAGGAAATCAAGAGTAAGATAAATGAAGGGGAAGGATGTGATCATGAAAGAAGAGGAGAAAACATGCTTCAAGCCTTCAAACATGCCTAATTAGATAATAGAAGGTTCTGGGCACCAGGAGATGTTTATTTATCAAAGGAAAATCTGTAGGCACTGGCACGGTTGGGGGATCAAGTTCTTATGCCCAGGAGGAAGAGATGTGTTCAGGTAATTAGCTGTCATTTTCGGAAGGATACGTAGATAGGAAGGATACGTAGATAGGAAGGATGCCCAAGGCATGGAGGTCTGCTGCCTCTTTAGTGTACTTATTTACGTGTGTGGCAAGAGAATCAGGGATGGGTTACAGACCCCCAATTCCACTGCGTGTTGATTTGCGTGTGTGTGTGTGTGTGTGTGTGTGTGTGTATGTGTGTGTAGGGGGGAGGAGGGGCCGTGAGGGTTAAGAAAGAGCCTGAAATGTATCTTGAGCTTAAATTTTGAAAATAAAACTATAAGATTTGGGTGCATTACTGGAGTTTCTTATCTTCCAGAGAATAATTATAAAGTTGAAAGAGGAAGGATATGAAAAATGAGTAGATGTGATAGAGATCGTCTGAATGATAGGTCTCATTTAGACCCCGTAGTACTCAAACTACAGCTCAGGAGCCAAATGTGGCCCTGCTGCTAGTTTTTATAAATAAAGTTTTATTGGAACATAGCCACACCCATTTGGTCGCATAGTTGCTACAGAGAGGGGCTGGCAATGCCTAAAATGTTCATCTGTTTCTTTACAGAAGAAGTTTGTTGACTCGTGGTTTAGATGGTGTATTGGATTCCTACGGCTGCTGTAACAAATTACCACAGACTTGGTAGACTAAAACGACAGAAATTTATTCTCTCGCAGTTTCGGAGGCCAGAAATCCCAAATCAGGGTGTTGGCAAGGTGATGCTTCTTCTACAGGCTTTGGAGGGGATCCTTCCTTCCCTCTTCCAGCCCTGGTACCTCCTGGCATTCCTGGGGTGGAGGTGGCAGGACCCCAGTCGCCTCTGTCCTTGCTTGGATTTCCTCCCTGTGAATCCCTGTGTCTCTGTCTTCCTGTCTGTCTCTTATAAGGACACTTGCCATTATATTTAGGGCCCACCCAAGTCCAGGGTGACCTTTCCTCAAGATCTTTATCTTAATTGTATCTGTAGAGATAAGGTCACCTTCTGAGGTGGATAAATCTGTTGTTGGGGGACCCCAGTTGAGCCCAGTGCCTGTGGTATTGGAGAAATGGGTTTTGGGTTCTCAGACCACGTTTTGTGATAAGAGTAGCTAGCTCCTTAGGGCGCCTGGCTGGCTCATTCGGAAGAACACGCGACTCGTAGTAATCTTGGGGTCGTGAGTTCGAGCCCCACATTGGGTGTAGAGATTACTTAAGTAAAAAAATGACTAACTAGCTCCTGGCAAGTGTCCTCTGGAAACCCGTGGAGCATATGCTCTGTGATAGACGTGACCTGCTGGAGAGGACGTTCTGTTCACTTTTCAAGAACAGAGTGGTGGAGACGTAGTTGAAATCGGAGCAGACAGCCTCTGTGATGCAAATGGAAGTCGCAGGGCAGAGATAGTCTCAGAATATCTGGGAGAAAAAGTACCCACACATTTGCGGGAAGCTGACGAAGGGCAGGGCCTAGTGCCTCCTATCAGTCTCTCCTTGGCTCCCGCCCCCGAGAAACAACACAGTGGATTTGGCATTTTGGTCCCAAAAGAATCAGAGCTTTGGGGAATTAGAGTCCTGTCCAGATCACGGCAGTGGGGAGTGCGTGTGTGTGCTTGAAGATAAGTAGACTTGATTAGCGAGCGGAGGAGCCGCGGCGTGGAGTGGATACGCCGGGGGACAGAGCTGTGAACTGGAGACCGGACTCCGGGTGGGCGGTGTGTGTCGTTGTGGGAGAACGGGAGCTGTTGGCCTGGGCAGGAGAGGTCTGCGGTGTCCCCCTCCTATCAGTAAGCCACGGTGTCCTTGCTCCCGTGGGATGTTTCCTGAGGCAGACTGGGGAGTACTTGGGAACGTTTAAGAAGTGATACACGCCCATGGTGAAGAATCAGGTTGTAGACAGGAGATTCCAGCCCGGGTGCCCGAGCTGCGGACAGAAGCCTCCTTGTTCTGCGACTTGAGGGACCCTGGCCTGTTGCCTGTATCCTCCCCTGTGCCCCTTCAAAGGAGACCTCTGAGTTTGACTCGATAGAGGGAATTATCAGAAGAATTAAGCACAAACAGTTAAATGTGGACCCACAATAGGGGGATACCAAACTAAGAAGAAGTACCAAACTAGCCTAATCTACTTTAAAGAAAACGTTGCTGGGACTGCAGATCAGGAATTTGCCATGGACTGGGTATTTCTTTTTTTTTCTTTTTTCTTCTTTTAATTAAAAATTTTTTTAATGTTTGTTTATTTTTGAGAGAGAGTGTGAGTGGGGGAGGCACAGAGAGAGAGGGAGACAGAATCTGAAGCAGACTCTAGGCTCTGAGCTGTCAGCACAGAGCCTGATGCGGGGCTCAAACTCACAAACTGTGAGATCATGACCTGAGCTGAAGTCGGACGCTAAACGGACTCAGCCACCCAGGCCTCCCAATTTTTTTTCTTAATGTTTAGTTTTGGGGAGGAAGGGGCAGAGAGAGGGAGACCTAGAATCCAAAGCAAGCTCCAGGCTCTGAGCTGTCAGCACAGAGCCGGATGTGGGGCTCAAACTCCTAAACCGCGAGATCATGACCTGAGCCGAGGTCGGACGCTTAACCGACTGAGCCACCCAGGGGCCCCAGACTGGGTGTTTCCTGATTTTAGCATATGTGGGTGCTGAGGAAGAGCACTGGACCCAATCCAGGACCTCCAGGCAGGGTTTTCTGAAGGACAAGCCTGGACGATTCTGTTAGTCTGTGACTGTGTGCATCTGAAACCCAAGCGGAGATGTCCGGAAGCTGGGGGCATGAAGAATGTTTTCTTCTTTTCTCCTTTCACAGGCTATTTTGTGCATTCACTAGCACACATGTTGAGTGGTGTGCTTTGGCTTCTCTTCACAGAAAGATCCAGATTCAACTGTAATTAGATGTTTACCT
The DNA here is from genome assembly GCF_007474595.2 of Lynx canadensis. NCBI lineage: Eukaryota > Metazoa > Chordata > Mammalia > Carnivora > Felidae > Lynx > Lynx canadensis. The sequence goes on from NC_044316.2 coordinate 5,967,526, forward strand.
TTTTATTTTTCTGTAGGCACCTAGAGTATACATAAGGAAGCAGAGTGAGTTAAGGTCTACAGCCTAGACTGGTATTAAATTAAGCTGGTTTGATCACAGTTCACACAAGCTAAAATGTAAGCACTGTAGGAGGTTCAAAAATACCCTCTGTTTCAAGTAGGTATATTATATAAAATAGCCTGTGTTCCTAAGTGTGTCTGTTGATAAATCTTTAGAGTGTAGATAAATCTATAAAATCTTTTTTTTTTTCCTCATTGACTAGTTTGGGTAAATGCCCACCCTGCCCCAGAATAATAAAGGTGAGCTTGAGAATGTTCCATAGTTTACAAGACAGTTCACACAGCTAGCTACAGGTTATGAATGAAAAGGGATTAAGATTCTTGGTCCTTCGTTACTTGCTTCAGGAACTAATGTTCTGACTTTGTAAAAGCAATTTCAGATTTGTAGGGCAAAATGATGTAGGAGAAGCAGTATCCTGCTAAACTATTTATTAAGAAACAAGGATAGATATATAAAACACAGAAAATTAAGACAATCCCACGTGGAGTCTCTATAGGAATCAAGAAGAGATTTACCGAGGATTTCTCTTAGGGCATTCCTGCAGACCGCAGGAGAAAGTGTGGCCTCTTCTGAACCATTAGTTTAAGAGACAGAGTGCCTCCCCCACCCCAAGGCCTCCCCCCCCCGACTAGCAAGTCCCAGAAAATAACTGGGGAGGGAGGCCAGATGGATGTAGGTACATTTCATCTGGGCAGCGTGGACGCAGAGAAGGGTCGTGGTAGCAAAATAGACTGAGGATTATATTCTTAGATTTGCTGCTGTCCGTTGAAGAGTATGGAATTCGAGGACAAGGGCATCAAGAGAGAATTTGCCTCTGGAGCAGTGCGTGCTCTGATTGGGAATACCCTGAGCCCCGGGGCCTTGAACTACAGACAGGGTTTGAACATATAGACACGGGATGGACAAATCCCTTTCCCACAAGGAGAGTGAGGCTCAAAGACAGTCTCTTTCTCTCTTTCCCATCAACCTTACTTAGGTATAGTTGACATATAATAAACTGTACGTAGTGAAAGTGTACAGTTTGGGAAGTTTTGACGTGCGTATACCCTGTGAAAGCACCACTCCAGGCAGGTTAGTGAACATACCTACCACCCCCAAAGTTTCCTCCTGACCTGTTCTAGCTTTTCTGTCTAGACGTTTGGTTTCGTTGCTTTTTGTATATCCCACATCTGTCCGATGTATTCGTCTGCCCTTCAGTTTCTCGAACACACACCATAGAGTCGTAAGCACGGTTTCGTTGTCTTTGCTAATTCTGGCATCTTCGCCATTTCTGACTCAGTTAGAATTGGTTGATCTTTCTCTTCATTTTGGGCCACCTTATTTTGCTTCTCTGCATCCTTGCTGAGTTTTAGATTGCAGGCCGGACTTTGGGTGCCAGGTGTTTTTGCGTTCCTACGATTCTTTGGTTAAGTTACTTGGAAACAGCTGGATCCTGTTGATTCTTGCTTTCCAGCTTTGGTGGGTGTTCTGAGTACCGCTCCAGCCTGGGCATTGTTCCCTCTAATCCTTTTGGGGGGTTCTTTCCCCAGGCGAGTGTAGGGTCTTTGTAAGAGCGTGCTGACCAAGGAGGGCTCCGTGACTATCTGTGGGGTTCTCTTTCTGTGCAGCGCTCTCTTATCCCGGAACTCTGCTTCTTAGACTCTGGCTACCTTGGTCTCCTCAGACACCCAGATCTGTCTGCTCAACACCAGGATACTGCCAGGAGGTGCCTCGGTCCCCCTGGTCCCCCGTCCCCTCGCAGTGTGTGGACCCCTCCAGACCGGAAGCTGGGGACAGCCGTAGGCTCACCGTGTGTATTTCTTGCTTCTCGGTGTTCACTGCCCTTTCATGCCTGACGTCCAGTGTCTTCAAGACCATCTCAGACTTTGTCTGTTTTTTTACTTGTTTCAAGTGTGAGAGTAAGTCTGTGTCCCTGATGCTCCACAGTGGCCCAAGCGTGAGTGCCACACGTATCCTCCCTGTGAGATGGGAGCAGGCATTCTGGAACTAGGAAGCAATGTCTTCTTGACTTTGAGAAAGCATCTCTGAACGCAGCACTTTACGGCATTCTTAATACAGTAGAAGACATCATGATGTTTATAAAAAAGGATCAGCAAGTTTTTTTTTTTTAAGTTTATTTTTGAGAGAGAGAAAAAGTGAGAGTGGGGAGAGACAGAAAGCGAGAGAATCCCAAGCAGGCGCCACACTGTCAGCACAGAGCCCGACGCGGGGCTCAAACCCACGAACTGTGAGATCATGACCTGAGCCGAGGTTGGACGCTTAACCATCTGAGCCACCCTGGCGCCCCCAGCAAATCTCGAGGGGAGAGCAAATTTGGATAAATAGGGAACAGGATTATTGATTAGGTGATAGGTGAGAAAATAAGGCATTGGCAGGAAGCTGGAAAGGCAATGGTGGAAGGAAGTCCATTTCGCACGCGGAAGTGAACTTGAATGATACTGCGTGGCAGAGTGAAATGGCACGATCGACTTGAGAGCATGCACGTTTCCGAATGTTTTACAGGTATAAATTCATAAATAGAATGGGAAGGTAAACACGCTCTGGAGAAATATTTACAGCACAGGACCAAGAGTCAGTCGATAAGTTAATAACATATACTAATAACTCTTAGCAGAAGCAGCAGCAGGGAAACAAAGCTTTGGCAGGAGGGCTCAGGGGTGTTCTCCCAGGGACTTAACCAAGGAAGAGACACTTGCTCGCCAAGTGGCAAAAAAAAAAAAAGTCCAACTCTAAGAGTAAGAAACCAAACTGCGGCTTAAAAGAGTGATCTCACCCCTGATCACCTTTTAGGTGGGCGTGAGGGAAAAGGGCGCTGTGGACGGGGCTCTGTGGGCACTCGCTTAACAGTTTAGCCTATACCCTTTATGTTTGTCCGAGTACTTATCCTGCTGCTGAATTAGCACAGAAGGGTGCCCTCTGGATGTAGCAGAGGGTAAGGGTGGAAGATGAACTGGAGACATCCCAGGTAGCCGTGGCCGTGCTGGCTATCAAGTCCACCCACCTATGTGCAAAGCCGGGCAGCTTTATTGGATGCTTTAGATAGAAATAAAGCTTTTCCCAGTGTCCAGTCTCAGGAATGCTCTGGAACATCATGTCACAGTTTTTTATTTTTTGGGGGGGGGAGGGGAATCTGTAGGATTTTAGAAACTTGTACACATCAGTCCGAATCAGTGAAAGGATGGTAGTGAAAACGCAGTAGTGATGATTCAGTGTTCCGTAAGTAGTGAAAAGACAAAGTGGTCATTTCTGTCCAGAGGGTCGGTGATCAAAGAGGGTACACTAAAGGACTTCACTGCAAACATGTGGGCTCAGAAATGACAGCTTTCAGATTTTCATGTAACAAGATGTCCCCCTGATTTCAAAAAATAATTTTCTTATATCGCATTTGCGTCTTAATAAGGTCTGTATTGCGTGGATTCATTCTACCCATCATTTTGCATGTTTTGTAAAAGAAAACACACATATTCTGCTTATTTGTGATGCCCACAGTATCTGTGTCGGTTTCTCTCTCTCTCTCTCTCTCTCTCTCTCTCTCTCTCTCTCTGTGTGTGTGTGTGTGTGTGTGTGTCTGTCTGTCTGTCTGGGCATGTTTGCCCTAGAGGTTGGAACTGCTAGTCGCTGGGAACAGGGATGATTAGGGCTGGCTGTAAGAAATGAGGGATGCCAGAGTTAAGGACTTTATTCAGGGAAGTGTTCTTGGCCTGTTTGTAACTGGTCTGTGGATTTGAAACCATTTTAGCATCATTGACCCTCAGCCACTAAGTGCTCATAGCACTTCCCAGTCTTTGTCATGACCAGACTTCCACCTGTTCCCTCCCTCTTCACCACTGCCAGATGCTAAGGACCTCCTCCCGTGACAATCGCTGGGAAATAAGATATCCTTGGGGGCTGCATTAACCGGAAATGAGTTTGCATATCAACAGCATCAGCGGTGAGGACAGATAGCGGCTTAAGTAAGACAGTTTATTTCTCTTTCTGGAGATGTTGTCTGGAGATAGGTAGGCATAGGGTTGGTGAAATGGCTTCACGGTCATCAGAGTCTAGAGAGCCGTAATTTTCTTCTCCCTCATTCTCAGTACATGGTTTCCATTCTCAAGGGACTTGAGGGTGATTGGAACTCCAGTCCTCACCAGTATTCCAGGCAACAAGAACCAGAAGGGGGAGAAAGAGAAGAAAAAACCCATGACCTTCCTTCTGGCTGAGTCACCTCCTTTTATCTATTTATTTTTGGGACAGAGAGAGAGAGAGAGAGAGAGAGAGAGCACAGCAGGGGAGGGGCAGAGAGAGAGAGAGAGGGAGACACAGAATCTGAAACATGCTCCAGGCTCTGAGCTGTCAGCACGGAGCCTGACATGGGGCTCGAACTCACGAACCGTGAGATGGTGACCCGAGCCGACTGAGCCCCCAGGCGCCCGAGCTCAGCTCCTTTTAAATACTGCATTCATCCTACTGCCTCTAACCACAAGGAAGTTTGCCTTCTCCATCCGCTCGGGCCATCATAACAAAATACTACAGCTTGGGTGGCTCCAACAACAGAAGTCTATTGCTGGCAGTTCTGGAGGCCGGGAAGATCAAGGTGCCGACCAGGTAGGTTTCGTCCCGAGGATTCTTCCCTTGGCTCGTTGGTGGCCGCCATCTTGCTCTGTGACCTCTGCTTTGTGCAAGCGTGAGGGTGGGGGAGAGCCTGTCTCCGCTGGGGTCCTTCTAAGAAGGACACTAGTCCCATCCGATCAGGGCTCCACCCTTATGACCTCGTTTAAACATAATTATCTCCTTGTAGGCCCCGTCTCCAATACGGTCACGCTGGGGGTTAGGGCTTTGACATGAATTTTGGCGGGAAAGGGGGGAGGGGGAGCGCAGGTGATTCCATAGCAGTTGGGAAGAGTAGCGTTTTAGCTGCGTGTAGTGTTTCCCCGAATAAAGAAGACCTTATCGAGAAGAGGGGGACAGGTGTTGGCTGGCAGCTGGCGGTAACTGCCACGGGGGGCTGCTGGCTCAGTTCCCCGGATGGATCATCAGGTGCTTGAAGGCGGAATCCTACGGAGGATTCACTGAAAGCAGCTAAGGATACTCTGTAGAAAATCATCCAGAGAAGTGGGAAAATGAGAGAGATTTGGAAGTCATTGCTGATAAAACACAGTCCCTTAGTCTCAAGAAAGCGGTATTCCAGGAAAAGTCAGGAAACCTTTCTTCCCCTTAGGAGTGTAGCTTAGGAGTCAGGAAACCTTTTCTCTCCATGAGTGTGTTTTCTGCTATTCATATATATATATTTATTTATTTATTATTGTTATTTTCTTCTCTAGGCCTGCTATTTAGTTAGGACAGAAATTATATCTTTAAAAAAATTTTTTTAAACGTTTAAAATTTAAAAATTTTTATTTTTGAGAGAGAGAGTGAGCGCAAGCTGGGGAGGAGGGCAGAGACAGAGAGAGAGAGAGAGAGAGAGAGACTCTCCAGCAGGCTCCATGTTCATTGTGGAGCCTGGTGCGGGGTTTGCTGCCTCGACCCTGGGATCCTGACCTGAGCCGAAATCGAGAGTCAGATGCTCAACCAATCGAGCCACGCCGGTGCCCCCAGAAATTGTATCTTAGGACAGAAATTGCAGTCGGCAGACTGCACGTGATCTCCTTGTTGCCCTTGAGACTCTGGGTGAGCTTTTTCTAGAAGTGGAATAAACTGGGACTTTGAAGCTACAGCTATGACTCAGGTCACCAAAAGTATTTGTCTTTTGTCTTTCTGAGGACTTGTACAAGGAGGCCAAAGGGAATTGACTTTAGTTTATAGGGTTAGCTGCAAAGCGGTGAAATTCTTGGTGTCTGGAGGCTCTGAGGTCACATTGAAATTGTTATATTTTCTTTGAACCCTAGGAATTGCACGATCGCACTTCGTTTTATTACTGTCTAATACTTTGTGAAAATGTTTGAAAATCTTGGTTTTTGGTTCTCTAGAAGTCTAGTTAAAAAGTGGAAAAGGCTTCATTCCCTTTGTATTGGGCACCAATTGAGAGAGATGGTAAGATTTGTCTTATCCTTGATAAATGCTTGTTTCTTTGTTTTGAGAGAGAGAGAGAGAGAGGGAGAGAGAGACTCTCCAGCAGGCCCCGTACTGTCAGCACGGAGCCCAGCATGGGGCTTGATCTCACGAACTGTGAGATCATGACCTGAGCAGAAATCAAGAGCCAGGTGCTAAACTGACTGAGCCACCCAGGAGCCCCTACCCCTGTCTTATTCTTGACAAAATGGGAAATGTAGCTCTGCATTTGAGACCTGAATAGTTTGCTGACTCCTCCTCGTGGCCTCATGTAATTAGACTTCCCCATCCTGTGAGTGGCAGCCTCTCATAATGCATGACAGAGGGATACCCAGAGCATCTGTACCCTCCGTGTAGGAAGGCTGGTTTCAAAAGAGGACTTGACCTGAGTGTGTTCAGTTTCTTTATTCGTGTTCTCTGGTCAGCCTGTAAGGGCTCAGGTGAGACACCAGATCCCTCTCCGTGGAAAGATGAAGCCTGGGGGGCAGGGGAATGAGGGTTCCCTGAAAGAGTAGAAGAGGGAAGGCCTAGAACCTCTGATTTTTTTCACTCATTCATACGGCATCCCTTTACAAGGCCAGGGAACATAGTCTTTGGAACATGACGATATGACCGCAGGGGACACGGACCCAGTCCATTCACGTTAATTAGCGAATCTGGTGGTAAGATGCACTGTGTCCACGAACCGATTTTTTTCAAGTTTGATTCAAATTGGTTAATAAAATGGATCCATTTTTTTTTCTTTTTAGGTTTTAATCCTTCATGTTGGTGTCTGTAGATATCACCAAGGTTTATTATTGCCACTCAACTCCTACTTCCCTTTATATAAGAGAAAATATTTTATGGTGACATCAGTCTGTATCTAAACAGCTTCCCTGCTGTTGAGATCTATCCCCAAGTACATCCTGTTGGAAATACTGTATTCAAGAGGGGTGCTCTTTAAATCTGATTTGTGATCTGTAGGCATTAAATATGTAAGTGTATAGCTCACTTGTTAACTGGAGTGTGTATCACTTGATTGTCTAATTACAGGTCTTCTTACAACAAAAACTATTAAAATTTGTTTCCATGTTGAAGACCTCTAGATCCAGAGGAGAACGTTACCGATTTTCTTAGGGACTTTTCTGCGTAGGTGGTTAGATATGGGGCTGGGGTTGTGTTTGTGTATGAGATTTGGGTTAATTTGAGACTTGGAACCTCCATCGCTTGCTTGTTTCTTGAATAAACCCAACAGAGGGAATGGGTAAGATGTCTGGGTTAAGAATTGCTCATGTGGACCACACTTACCATGCATTTTAGAAGGCTGAATATAAGAGTAAAGAAAAGGTCATAGGCTGAACTTAGTTACTGATGAGGCAGAGAAAGGCATTGGGGATCGCTTACAGATTTGTGGAGTTAAGCTGAACTAATTTTCAGGTAAGAAATTAATAATGAAATGACTGGGAATTTCTGATATGCCTAATAGAAGTAACACTTAAATCTCGATTGACACATTTGCCTCCATAGAAAACCACCGCTAAGGTTTCGGGCACTCGGTACAGTTGCTTCACTGGTTGACTGCTCTAGTGTGAGGGTAAAGGGTCAGGTCAGGCTTCCAGGTGTGGTCACTACAGCGCTGTATCTCAACGTTTTTTTATTTATTTATTTATTTATTTATTTATTTTTGGGACAGAGAGAGACAGAGCATGAACGGGGGAGGGGCAGAGAGAGAGGGAGACACAGAATCGGAAACAGGCTCCAGGCTCTGAGCCATCAGCCCAGAGCCCGACGCGGGGCTCGAACTCACGGACCGCGAGATCGTGACCTGGCTGAAGTCGGACGCTTAACCGACTGCGCCACCCAGGCGCCCCTACAGCGCTGTATCTCTATCCAGTCCTTCTTTGGAAGCCACTAACTCTTAAAACAATAGCTGTGAAATTGATTCAGTTTCGCTGGAAAGGTTGCCAGCCTGGTAGGAGCAAAGACTCCATGAACACACCTTCATGATGGCATAACCGTAGCATGTTTTTTTTGTGGTTTCCACAACTTTTTTCCAGTCTAAATGAGAAAATGGACTGTGGGTGGTGACCACATCCTGCCCTCCATCTTCTGTCTTCGCAGCTTTATTGAGATATAATTCACATCCCATAGAATTCACCCCTTATACTGTACAATTCAGTTGTACTGTATTGTATTCAGAGTTGTGTACTTTCCTGTATTCAGACTTGTGTACTCAGTTTTTGAACATTTACATTAGTCCAAGAAGATAACCTGTACCCCGTAGGTGTCAATCTGTTCCCTTTAAAAAAAAAAAAAAAAGACCTTCTCCAGAAACTACACAGCAGGCTACAGTAAGCGAAATTATTTGAAGAGCTACTCCATAATTCTGAAATTTGATCTTTAAATAGGTAATATTATAACTTGCTATTCTGTGATTTAGGTAGTAATGAAACACTCCTTTCGTCTCTCAGGAATGCTGTATGACACAATGTATTCATGAGAATGATGTCTTTTGCCACATTCTCTTGGTTAGAAGCAGGTCATAGGTCCCGTCCACACTCAGAGAGAGGAGCCTACACAACGATGGGAACCCCAGGGATGTACAGATCGCGGAGATCACCTTTGAGCCTGTCTACCATGTCCCACAAATCAGTGAATAATTTAAAACACGTTGCTTCCAATTTACATGTAATTTTAACTGTTTTTCAGCTACGCTCAGCGGTTGCCCACTGTTGGACGTTTCACCAGTGATTACACTGAGCCATAGGGATGGTGTTTACTTGCCAGTGATCGGAGAACAATGATCATTACAAATGAACCTTCTTTTTCTTTCTTTGTTTCTTTCTTTCTTTCCTTGCTTCTTTCTTTCTTCTTCTTTTTGTTTTAGTGCTTATTGCTTTATTTTGAGAGAGAGGGAGAGCGTGTGCACGCAGGGAAGGGTCAGAGAGAGAGGGAGAAAGAGAATCCCAAGCAGGCTCTGTACCATCAGCACAGAGCCCGATGTGGGGCTCAGTCTCACGGACTGTGAGATCATGACCCGAGCCGAAATCAGGAGTTGGACGCTTCACTGACTGAGCCACCCAGGCGCCCCAAAAACGAATCTTCTTTACGTTAGGATACTTCTGCATCATGAAAAAGATTACTAAGACAGTTCGTCACTAGGTTTGGTTGGTGAAAATATGTCCTAAACAAGACAAGAATTTGCGTGAATAAAAGCTGGTAGTATGACTTATTATGATTCTGGAATCTGGCATTGGGAATGTGGGTTCCCGAAGTGGTTACTTAGACAAAGTGTATTAGTCTTTGAACTACAGTCTTGAAGCATGGTAATTATGAATACTAGTATATGTGGGAATTCTGGGGAAGTGATTTTAAAATTCTGAATATTTTGAGAACCTTAAAAGTAGCTACAAAAATCAGTTCCAGTAACCTGAGAAAACATTTCCGAATTTTGGAAGAAGTAAAAGCAATAACCAAGCGTGTCAACTTTTCTTGCTTGTATTACCTGATCAGATTTTAAGGAGACTCTGACCATTTCATATGAAATTGAAGAAAAATATCAATGATATTCAAGAATCTTTTTCTGACATGTTGCCCTCCCTGGCTTGATAGAGTTCGTTACCGCATTGATCTGTGGGGGCAGGGGAGAAAGAGACACAAATGAGGTGGTTTTCCCATTTTTCATTTTGGGTTTGGTTTTTTTGTTGTTGTTAATTTTTTTAAATCTTTATTTATTTTTGAGAGAGTGAGAGAGAGAGACAGAGCATGAGCGGGGGAGGGGCAGAGAGAGAGGGAGACACAGAACCTGAAGCAGGCTCCAGGCTCCAAGCTGTCAGCACAGAGCCCGACGTGGGGCTCGAACTCATGGACTATGAGATCATGACCTGAGCCGAAGTCGGACGCTTAACCGACTGAGCCACCCAGGGGCCCCGGATTTGCTTTTTTACAAAGCATGGTTACAGGTTCATCCTTTGATCTCCAGGTTGGAATTTTGGAGATGGTTTTAGAATGTAATGAAAATCTGTAAGGAGTGGGTCCTTTTGTCCATGAATCATTTGTTTTCACCTCGTTGCTATATCTGTGAACAAAGACTGAGAGGTTCAAGTTTGAATAATACATGACAGTTTTTCTCTTAGTGCCTGCTGGCTATTTATGTAACTAATCCCCTACCCCAGCATGGCATAAACAGGGACAGGGACAGGGACAGGGCAGTATGGTAAGGTGTTAGTTCCCAAACTCTGCTGGGGTCACCTGGGATCTTTAAAAATACTGGGTCTTTTGGACTCCTGTCCCCAGATACTCTGATTTCATTGCTATGAGATGGTAACCTGGACATCCAGATTTTAAGAATCTCGCCAGGAAACTCTAATGTGCACCAAAGTTTGGGAGTGCCTGTGCCACAGGTTGAGGGCCTGGAGTATTAATGTCGGGTAAGGTTGGATAAGAACTTTCTGGAAATGAGGTCTGTCACTCCTGGACGTCTGCATTTAACAATGCAGTTTTGCAAAGGTTTGAGAAAGCTCTCGTAGTTGGAAATGAAAACGAGTCTATAGAATTACTTTCTTCAGTCAATGGAACCTTGGTTTTCTGAATCCTCTTAAAGCTATGATCATTGACTCCCTAAATTTAGGCCTTCCTTAATGAAGTCAGTGTGTCAACAAAAGACGATGCAAAAAAACAAACAAACAAACAAAAACAATCCACTAAAAACAACAACAACAAAAACAAAACAAACAAAACAAAGTAAAAAAAAAAAAACCCCTCCAAAACCCTGGAGGTCAGACCGTGTTTTTTCCCACGCGTTCATCGGTGCTAGCTATCAGAAAAAATGTCCAAACCTGTTTAAAATGTGGCACAATTGCTTCCCGGTATTTTAACAGAGAGAGGCTGAGAACACACAGCATCGAATCGTCGGGAAAACTGAAGATCTCTCCTGAGCAGCACTGGGATTTCACCGCGGAGGACTTGAAGGACCTTGGAGAAATCGGACGAGGAGCTTACGGTTCCGTCAACAAAATGGTCCACAAACCAAGTGGGCAGATAATGGCAGTTAAAGTAGGTGACGCCCGTCCTTCTTTTTCCGGTGCTTTCAGCCGTTAGGTGCAACTTCCTGGTGCAGTCACTCCACTGTTGTTCTGTCCTCTCCCGGCTTGTGTGGCGAACGTGGGTGTTTGTAAAACCGTTTCTCCAAATCCTTCGAGGGTGTGAACCGTCCCGAGGCTTTCTGGCCGCTGGCATGTGTTTCCCTCCCCTCCGGAAGCGCGAGGGGGTGAAGTGCGCGTGTTCGCTGCGCTCTTGGCGTGATGCGCTAACGTGTTTTCAACTCCAGGCCCTTCCGCTGCCAAGGTGAGTTCAGGCTGGGCGGCCGCACCCCTGGGAGCAGGGCAGTGCTGCACCGAGCCAGGCGGGGAGCTGGACGAAGAGGCAGCACACTGGGTTGGGCAAGGTGCGGGGCTAGGGCTAACAGCAGTCTCACTGAAGGTTTCCTGGAAACCACGCACATGCTGTTGCCACTAACCTCAACCTTACTCGGCCCTGACCGGCTCGGCTTCTGTTTGTTTTTTCATCTCCACCCAGTACTGCCCTGTTCCCCGGTTCGAAAGCTGGACTTGAAATGCGTACCTCGTGATAATGCCGTCACATTCCGTCCTTGCTGTGAGTGTCTGCCACCTAATACGTTCATGTGAAGAAGACAGCAGAGTGGCCCGGAGTGGAGATCGGCCCCACAGGCTGTCCTCGGCGGGCTGATGTCGGTGCCTGTTACGCATCGATGCCGTCCATCCGACTCCTGTGGGGCCCGCGTAGTTGTAACGTGTCCATTTGTTTGTTTAGAGGTCGAGCAGATGTTCGCTGTGTCTCAGATGTTACTGGAAAATGGACGGTGTTGGGGGTGGCGGTTTAAAAAGAAAAAGGCAAAAGGGATCCGAGTTACAATTCTTACGGAAGCAGTAAATGCCTCAGTTTACACAATGGAGAATGGGTTTGCAGACAGTGTTGGCTAATCATCTTCCTGTCGAAACGCCTGTTTGGAGACTTTTTCAACGTGGCTTGATTGACTAGGCACCTCAGTGTCGTAATTGACTTTTGGGAGGGGATTCGCATCACATTAATAGAAGATGCTCTCTGTGTTAAAGTTTACTGTGAGCAAAATGTTACTCTAACTGTTTTTGCCTCCTTCACTGTTGAGCATTTCTCTTTGTGGGGTCCTATAAAGCTGATGAGAAATTCATGATGGGGAAAACTTGTATGGTTCTTCACCTCGTTTTTGGTCATTGTTCTTTTGCATTGTGATGACGACTGTGGACCTTTTTCTTAGGATGCTGCATACGTCTGCAAAATCTTGCACGTGAACTGTAGACCTCTAAAGACGCATAGGCTACGCCCTCTGCTTTGGATTATCTCTTGAAATAAACTGGTACTCTTCTTGGAACGTGAAATGATTCCTCTATATTTATTTTGTGCCGCTGCAATGGAAGTGGGAAGTCATTTTATTGAGATTTTTCTGGATGAGTGTTGCACTGTTCTTCTGTATGCTGTCTGTGCATGACATCCGCTTTTACTTGGCTGGGTCTTAAGGGAGAGCTATCCTATGTAACTAAAGCTTCTAAACTTTCTTCCAGGTACTAGGGAAAGAGCTTTTAAATAATTATGTCCTGCGATTTTCAGCCTGCACTCCATGCGTTTTACTATGTTGACCGTTATCATAATCTGTTTTAGTAATCTGTGTCGACTTCGGCCGCAGTCAGTAGGTTTTCAAGGGAAATGAAGAAGGTACTTGCTTCATTGTGACTTGACGGAAGTTTTTCTTAATTTGAGAACTTTTGAAACTCTGTAGTGCTCATTCAAGTTTTGAAGGCATTTAAGAGTGAAAATAGGAAGTTGTTGTCTGCTGTTTGTAATTTGACCTTATTTTGAGAGCCCCTGTTGGCGTGGCTTTGAAAATCCCAGCTCTTAAGAAATACTTGGAGGGGGTCATGGGACCTCCAGATGGGTAACTCTCACATCTGTACCTATCAGTTGGTACTGTCTCCGTTTGTTTATCACCTTGAGTTGTTTTTAATTTTTTAATGTTTCTTTATTTTTGAGAGAGAGACAGACAGACAGACAGAATGTGAGTGGGGGAGAGGCAGAGAGAGAGGGAGACACGGACCGTGAGATCATGACCTGAGCCAAAGTCGGATGCTCAACCGACTGAGCCACTCAGGTGCCCCGTGTTTATCAACTTGAATTCTTTTTTTTTTTTCAATTTTTTAAATGTTTTTATTATTTTTGAGAGAGAGAGAGAGAGAGAGAGAGAAAGAGAGAGAGAGCAGGGGAGGGGCAGACAGAGAGGGAGACACAGAATCCAAAGCAGGCTCCAGGCTCCGAGCTGTCAGCACAGAGCCCCAACTCAGGGCTCGACCTCACAAACTGTGAGATCATGACCTGAGCTGAAGTCTGACACTGAACCGACTGAGCCACCCAGGCTCCCCATCACCTTGAATCCTTGAGCAAGCGGGTCCGTTTAGTGTGGGGAAGGTGGTGATGTGACGTTATCAACCGACCTATCAGTGGGGCGTACCATTGGATTCCATGACGTCATATGATACTGGAAGAGGGTTTTTCCATTCACATACATGACAGTTTGATACCAATTTGCAGACTGGTGTTTGCCTCCCACTGCAGTTTTTAAATGTGTATCTTGTGGGTCTCTCTGAAAAAGCTTAGCCTTTCATCACACCTGAGCGAGTGTATTCCTTATCACGTAGGCACGTGGACAGATGGACAAGAGCAAACACCCAGGGACAGTGTGTGATCAAGACATTAGGTCTGACGTAGACAGCCTGATTACTAAGCGCCCTCTGTGTTCAGCCTTGAGATAGGACTACAGAAATTTAAAAGAGTGGGAGACAGTGGTTCACAGTCCTGTGAGTTTTCCCTGGTTGTTGGTAAAATGAGAAACGCACTATACTAGTGTTTTACTATGCACTGGGGAATATGGAGGGGTTAACTTAGTAGATACTAAGCTTATGTTGGAAATAAGTCATCCTTAAGACCTATTTGCAGTTCTGTACAAAAGTGGACTGTGGTATTAGCCTGGTTTTATTATCATTATTCCTCATTTTTAGTTTTGGTTTTTTAAATTATTTTAAGCCCAATGTGGGGCTTGAACTCACGACTCCAAGATCAAGGGTCACATGTTCTTCTAACTGAGCCAACCAGGGGCGCCCCTGAGTTTTAGTTTTGAGGGAGCCCTTCCCCAAGTTTATTTTGCCACCTCTAAGAAATGTCTGAAAAGACCTGTTAGTTAGTAGAAACGGTTATCTCCAAGATGTAATCTAAAAATCAGCTAAGATATAATAAATCAAACTCAGCGAGGTAGCATACAGCATGTGTAAGAGTTGTACATACAGCAATTTCTCTTTTTTTTTTGAGAGAGAGAGAGAAAGAGGGAAAGAGAGAGGGCACGTGTGCATGTGAATGGGGTGGGAGGCACAGAAGGAGTGGGAGAGAGCTTCCCAAGCAGCCTCTGTGCTGGGCATGGGGCTCCATCTCATGACAGGGAGATCATAACCTGAGTCGAAATCAAGACTTGGATGCTTATCCTACTGAGCCACCCAGGCACGCCAACAATTTCTTGACCTTTGGCCCGAGGACAGTTCCTGAAGCTGCCAGTGAGGTTCAGCATTAGGACCTAAGATGTGGAAAATCTTGACCCTTCAGTTTTAATCGCACACTCGTAGGAAAAAGGTCTTCCTCTTCTGTGACGGGGAGTGATACAGCTGGTTTGTCTTGTCGCCTGAATGACTGAGTCAGGGGCTGCCCAGGGCAAAGCCATTGTCCTGGCCACCAGGTCTCCTAAAGCTCAGGAGGAACCACCTTCGGCTCTGGTTGGGTACTTCGGGCTTCAATGAGCATCTTCGGCAAATAACATTTATTTAATACCCCATTTCGCATGATGTTGGAATAACCACTAAATGAAAAAAATGAGACCCACACAGACCCTGTCCTCTAAGGGTAAAGTAGGTGTCTGGTTAGCTCCCTTCCGGGGCTAATTGTAACGGGGAAAGGCCCGACATTCAGATCAAATGTTTGAGGAAGGCATTGGCATCGGGATTAGGTTTCTGGGCTAGGGTTAGAGAAACTCACGTCTGGTAGAAACACCCAGCAGAGTCAGGTCCTCAGATGATCCGAATCAGCATGTCTGAGCAAATCTGGGGACACAGGAGTGAGGAGTTAGAAAGAGTTCAGGCCCGTGGGCTGGAATGGAGTGGTATGACAGCCTCAGGTTGTCAAGGGATTGAAAGGGATTGATGTCCCTGCAGACGGAGGGCAGTGGAGTTGTTTGTTAGAGGCTTGACCGTTGAGCGAGGCTGACCTCTCGTGGGAGGATGAAACCGATGGCAGGCAGGTAGGTGGGGATGGGAACGTGCCCGGTCAAGGTTGTCAGGGTTGATACTACGATGAGCATTCAGTCTTCAACCTGAGAACTCATCTGTGCAACTCAGAAAGACGGACTGGCTGTCTCAGATTAGGTGCTTAGGCCACACTGAGTTAGCAACGTGACCTTGGACTGAAGGGTTTCAGGCGTTTCCCCTTTCTCGAGGATGGGCCTTGCTCGTCTTGTTCTTTCAACCCTCCCTCAGAGTTTTTTCTCTACTGTTCCAACTCTACTGGTGTATCCGTTTCAGTCTTCCCGGTCCATCCTGGGCTGGTAACCTGATCTCGATTCCTGCTTCTCCTTGGTATTTGGATCTCGCCTTCGGTGTCCTTGATGTACAGTTGAGACCTAGGTTAACCCTCATGCCTGGTGGGAAGGACCAGAGGCCCCCCCAGCCTTGGGGCTGCATGGTGCTTGCATCTGCTCCCTAGGTAGGCCTCTCCCACGCAGACAGTGCTGTAAGTATGGCAACGTGGGGGTCGGCCCCTGTGGACACCTTGCCACTTCTACCAGAAGTTCCCTTACTGAATAATTTTGGTGGGAACTGTGAGGCTCACTGGAGGAGATTCATTGTAGTCCTTAAACATTGGTCTCGCACACTGTTCAGAAAGCGCTAGAATGATAGTTGACGGGAGCGGCCTTACATTTGCGAAGCTCCTTTCGGACGGTGTAGAGCGCTTTGTTAGGCAATTCTACCGCGTGTTGGAAGGCCAGCGTGCGTGCTAGCGTTTGATTTTCCAGATCACGTGTGGAATGCAGAAGTCATGGCTGCCTGGTTTTGAATTGGGACTGGATTCCAGGGCCTTCCACTCTTCTTTGATCGGCTACATCCTGTGGCTTAATTAAGCAATCCGTGGCTGCTGGAGCCGTGTTACGGTATGTTCCTAGCGTTGCTTGAATGTCACGGTGTTCCAGGTGAAAAGTGCTAACAGAGGTGGTCAGATCCAAAGGCTGTGGCAGGACTGCCCTCCGGTCAGCTTGGTTTTGAACTCGTCTTGTGTAGCTCGGAACCCCTCACATAGATGTGTTCCTTTTGTTCCTAGCGGTTTTCCTCCATGGGTTCTTTCTGTTGATAGCATCGTATGTAGACTCCAATCAGTAACATAGACTAAATAGCACTGTTCTGGCTGATGTAAGGGATAGGGGATGGCAACCCCGTGCCTGCCAATATTGGAAGGATGCTCTGGGCTCGTGAGCTCTGAGGAAACCTTTGGAATCTGTAGCTCAGCCTGTGTCGCAGTTTGGAGAAGAACCTGTCTTCCACCCTTTGGTCTAAATGAGGACCATCTGACCCCCTATTTGATATGCCTCCTGCAAGTGTTCTGTCATTTTTGTTGCTTTTGTCTTACGGTCATGCCCCGGATGTTGGTGGTACGTCATTTCCACTTGCGTCGCACTTCGGTGTCATGGGTATGGAAGTAATGACCTGTCACTTGTCACCGATGATCTTTCGGTCCTTGTAAAATGTTAGCGCTACGGCTGTGCTCTTTATATGTGGATGATGTCATTAGTAAAGAGGAAGCCGGTGATCAAGACACGTCCAGCTTGTCCCGTTAACCTTGCCCTCGGGGCAGCCCTGCCCATGACGTAATAAATCCTCTATATATTTTTGGAACCGATCTCCCCAGTTCTCTGGTGACACATCAGAGAGGATATGTACAAGGAATTGCTTGGGCCTCAGTCTCCTCAGTGAGGAGAATAGGAGGTACTGCTATTAACTAATTAATTTGATCAAGAGACAATTCAGAGTTTATTAAATTGCTTCTAAAGGCTTGGATGATTTGGCAATTAAGAATTAGTATTCTTTCTTCCTGCCCTGGTAGAAACATGTCTTCCTAATTTAAAACAATTGATTTAACAGGCACACTTATTATCTGTTATTCTTTGACGTGAAAACCAATTTTGCATCTGTGATCGGCATTCCAAATACTTGCCTTTTTTAACTTGTTTCAGCTAATGTTGCTGTCTGCCTTCATGCCTAGTGATGGCATTGTGAGAATGACACAGTGGGCATTTTTGTATGTGATCGATTCAGAAGATTCCAGCAGCCAAGGATGAACCTGGGTAGCAGGGAGGAGCCTTGCTGCAGCTGTGGAACATGGAATCTTTGTTTTGGACTTAAGAAAATGAAAATGTGGCCCAAAGGGGACATGCTGCTGTGGTTTCTGGGGTTTTCCACCCTTTGTATTGGAACTGAATTCTGGACATTTCTGTTGGGAAAGCAGCGTGTTTGTAAGGATCACTGGGGCACTTGGGGGGATCTGAGTGCGATCCTATCTCCCGTCCCCTGTGTCACTGATTTAGGTTGCTGACTGCAGTGGACCCCCCTTCATATTTTACCCACAGACGCTAATCATAGGAGGGTTCTTTGCAAGGAACGCTTAACAAATGGGATGCATTTATGGCGTAGCAGTATTGGCATTTGTGATTCCAGGAACGGGACACATTTTCAAAATATCACAGCTATGTCAATTAAGATAATCCTTGTTCTTTTCATCCTTTGATTTTATTAAAAAACTTTTTTTATGTTTTATTTATTTTTGAGAGGGAGGGGCAGAGAGAGAGGGGGAGACACAGAATCCGAAGCCAGGCTCCGGGCTCCGAGCTGTCAGCACAGAGCCCGACGCGGGGCTCGAATTCATGGACTGTGAGATCGTGACCTGAGCCAAAGTCGGATGCTTAACGGACTCAGCCACCCAGGTGCCCCACCTCCTTTGATTTCAAATGGAATAGTTCCTGTGGAGAGGAGTCCCACCTAAGATCCCACGTGATCTGTTTGCTCGTGGATCAGTTCTAAGATTTCTGTGTGGCTGATATTTATCAATGTCCACTTGGTACAGACAGTCAACACAAGGAGCTTTGGGTGTCGCTTTTGTCCTGGGAGTGGTTGGTCTAGCTATCGTATCACTCTGGCAAGACATTTGGTAGTTGTTGTTGTTTTTGTTGTTGTTGTTTGGCAGTTTCTTGAAATACAGAATGCTCATGCTTTTGGTAACATTGGTTGGTGATCAGTGATTACGTGTAGGAGTGAGCCACAGTCACAGTCATTGGAGTTTCAGCTTTTTGCCAGTGATCACAGACCCTGCACGGTTTTGCTGAAGAGTATATACCTTCTGGTGCTCTAGTTTGGATTGGTGACAAATTGAAAGTGACACTTTGTCAGATTGCCTTTTTAAAAAATTTTTTTTAATGTTTAATTTATTTTTGAGAGAGAGAGAGACAGAGACAGAGCATGAGTAGGGGAGGGGCAGAGAGGGAGACACAGAATCCGAAGCAGGCTCCAGGCTCTGAGCTGTCAGCACAGAGCCTGACGCGGGTCTTAAACCCACGAAGTGTGGGATCATGACCTCAGCCGAAGTCAGACGCTTGACCGACCGAGCCACCCAGGTGCCCATGATGTCAGATTGTCTTAATCAACACCCAGATCGTCTTTGAAGCCATCCACTCATTTCTCGTACAGTGATGGAGCCCATCTCCTTGCGGAGTCTCATTGTATCCGTGCCCTAATTTCTCATCGGGGAACTCACTTCTCTCACTTTTAAATACTCGTACTTTATTCCAGCTTCTTCTAGGTAGTTGGAGATGAACATGTGCAGCAGGGGTATGAGTCACTGACCTTACCCTTAGTGACCTTGTTATACTGCCCTCGGGACCCTCACCTGAGCCCTACAAAAACCTGACAAGATTTTGTTTGAGAATTTGGGGGGCCTTATCTGCTGGGGCCTAGCGGTCATGCCCTGCCACATTAATTACCCCATTTCTTCTGTGTCCCCTCATCTCATTCCCCCCATACATATTTTCTCCATTTCAAAACAAAAACAAGAAAAGAGTATCAGTTAGAATTGGTAGATATTTGGCAAGTTTATTTGACTGTGTTGCTATTTTCAAGTCTGTCTTTGTAAAAGTTCATTCCTGGACTCCTCAGTTCTCGACTCCTGGTTGGTTTGCAGATGACTTTTATCTTTTTTGTCTGGAATGATCCAATCCTAGGAACGGACATCTGTCCCACACATTGGGGAGCTGCTGTTTTTAATCAAGAGCATATATGACTTGTCATCAGTCTCACTTTATTCTGTGTCTTTCGAGAATATGATGAGCTGTTTTCCCCTTCTCTGAGCAGGACTGGGATCCGGTAACCCAGAGGGCCTTCCCTCGCCATACACACAGACTGTCCAAGAGGTGGAGCTTGTCATCTGACTGTAGCCTTTTCTGCTAGCTTGAGTTGGCAGGAAGAACCCATGTCACCGGAACACAGGCAGACGCAGACTGGGCCATTTCGAGGCAAGCCTCTGCACAGTCCCCAGTGGTGTATGTCCAGCCTCCCTGGCAACTGAGATGGCTTTGAGAAGTCTGACATGGGGCTGTAAGGGTTCGCTCTGAGTCAGAATGAGTGTAAGCATCACTGCCAGCTGGGTATTTAGTCAGCACGCGGGCACAGTGCTCCTTGGTGACCTTCTGAGGACCGACCCTGTGGGCCTTTCTTCCTTCGCTTCTTCTGTGGCTCGTCCCTTGGCCTTCGTGTTGCTAACCTTTTTCCCTTTTCTTTTTGCCACAGTTGAGCCGTCCTAGCCGCATCCCGTAACAGCGACTGGGCTGCCGTCACACCCTTTCCTCCTACCCCTTCTCCTTGTTCCTGAAAATAAATGTAGGACAGGAAGAGAAGCAAGCAGAAACGACACGTCTTCATATCTCTAAGGGGTGAAAGCACTTTCTCTGAGAGTGTTTTCCTCTATCTTCTTTGCTTCTCGGCCCCCACCCCTCCACCCCTGCTCCTTGAGCGAACATAGGTTTTTAATAGTTCCCACAATCCCTTTGCATTATAACAACCGGTCTTAATCTACTGGAAAGTTCTTCCCACTTACTGCCGTTAGTTTCATCCCTAGTCATTTACCCCTGAGGAGAAGCAGCACACTGCGAGGGGGAAGTGGGGCTGGCAGGGTTTGGAGTTAATGGGCGAGAATCGTGTCCGTGTGAAGGTCCCGGTGTATTTAGAGGCCATCTGGAAGGACGCCACATTGAAATAGCTGTTCGCTATCAGTAGAGGAGTATTTATGCCTTAAATTTAAATGGTCGCACATTGAGGCATTCCAAACGAAGGCCACGTATAAGCTGTCAACATTTAGATTTACCAATGACTTCCAGACGTCACGTTGCACAGGCACAAGGAAAGCGACCTTTCAGCAACTTCTAGATGTTTCTGTCGCCGTGGATCAGCACTGTCCTCAGAGTGGACACTGTTGTGTTTTATGCACGGGGTAGGAGAGGGCAGGAGGATGATTTTGAGCTGAAACTTTTAGCTTGTCCTTTGGAACCTGTTAACTGTCACTACAGCATCATTCCCAGGCCCCCGCCAGTGGCATGAGTTGGATTGGAGGTTTTAGGAAAGTGAAGCTCTGTGGACTTTTTTCTTTTTAATTGGATAAGAACCACGTACAACCCTAACAGTCGTAACAATGGAGAACTGGTCAGTCAGCGCATCCCTTTTCTGGGTCACCGAAAGACTTTTCGCTGGGGTCATTTGGGCATTGCCGCTCTGTAGCTACGTGCTGTTTTTATTGGCATCTGCCTCCTCTTGTGTGGAGTGTAAAACAACCTTGAATACAAATCTAGACAACAATTTTTAAAATATTTTTTTAGGGGCGCCTGGGTGGCTCGTCAGTCGAGCGTCCGACTTTGGCTCAGGTCATGATCTCACGGCTGGTGAGTTCGAGCCCCACACTGAGCTCTGTGCTGATGGCTCAGAGCCTGGAACCTGCTATCGATTCTGTGTCTCCCCGTCTCTCTCTCTCTCTCTGCCCCTTCCCCGCACAGTCTCTCTCTCTCTCAAAAATAAATAAACATGAAAAAAAATTTTTTTAATATTTTTTTAGCTTCAAGTATATAAATTTCTTCACTGTGGAAAATGGCTTTTTCACGTAGGGTAGTCATTCTTGTGTGGATTTTAAGTGTCTTCTCTACATTTTGTTCCAAATAAGGTAAAACTTGCAATGATTTGAAAATACCTCATTATTGGAAAAGCAGTGTGGCTCAGTTTTCAAAAAGTACAGTTGCATTTGTCCTGAGAGCATGTAATAACTTCAGTTAGGTTAAGAAAATAGTGACAAGTAAAAGAACTCAATAATGAAGGCAGGAGTGATTTTAATGAATTCTGATATTTGGTTGAAAATGAAACTTAAAAAAAAAACGGTAAGGTTCTTGAGATGATTTTCTTAAATGTTTGGTGGTTTTGTGTGAGCTTTTCAACTCTATTTTTTATGAGAGGGAAAAAAAGGTTTTCTGAACTCAAGTAAACTCTAGTCTTCTCTAACTTTTTTTTGTTTTTGAAGCTTATTTATTTCTTATGAGAGAGAGAGAGAGCACACACGAACAGAGGAGGGCCAGAGAGAGGCAGAGAGAGAATCCCAAGTAGGCTTTCACGCTGTCAGCACAGAGCCTGACGTGGGGCTCGAACCCGCGAACCGTGAGGTCATGACCTGAGCCGAAATCAAGCTGGACGCTCAACCATCTGAGCCACCCAGGCGCCCCAGTCTTTTAAATTTTAAGTTTAAATTTTAAATTTAAATTTTAAATTTTAAAAGTCTAACTTTTAAATTTATGGCATGAATGAAAAGTTTCTGTGACTGAAGACATTTATCAATACATTTGATTTCTGAACATTCTAATTAGGGGAGATTTTTACGGATGCATTGACAACGCCTTTGTACTTTTATTTTCCATCCCCCTCCATTAAGAAAAGCTTTTTTTTTTTTTTTTTCTCTCTTTAATTTGAAGATCTAATTGGCTTTATGAAGCAATCCATGAATCAGGCAGCATCCCGTGTGGCAATGAGAGGGGAGCTCCCAAGGACAGTTTCCTGAAGGGAAGGGGGGTTTGTTCATGTCTTCAGTTTTCTGTGATTTTCTGCCTGAATATTTGAGAATCTTGGCTGTACTTACCTCCAGTGGTAGAACTCTTACCCGTACACATTGTTTTGTTCTATTAGAAAGGCTGTCTTTGGTCGTGACTCTTATTAACTGTTCTCTCATTGGTTATTGTTAATCATTGATCACTGTTAAGTATTCTCCAATGCGAACATTTATTGAATTATTGAGTTAAAATCATTGATTTGAAGCGACCACTATTGTAGGTGTGTGAGTGGTTAATCCCCCTTTTTGAGTCCTTTAGGACTTTTGGATGAGTTTATTTTATTAAGTATTCCCATATAACAAATGTTGCAGTAGAATCCTGAAACTTGCGTATAATTAAGAGTTAGCTCCTGCTTACTCAGTCCCAAACAGTCCCAACGTGTTATCGTCAGCTACTCTTGTACCTACTGCCTGCCCCATGGGCCAGATGTTCAGAGAGCGTGAAGAGGTGTTCACCCGCTGACAAGCATCCAGGAGCGGAATCTATTTCCTGGGGGCCGGCAGGCCACACGCAGCAGCCCGTGTTCTATTTTGTGCCAGTGGTGGCATTAAAGAACAGCTTTCAGATGAGTCGGTTTTACTGCCATGCCGATGAGCTCAAACGTTAGAGCGGGGCCAGGGACTCTCTCCATTCTGGCTCACGGGAATCCTGTCCAGGACTGAGAAGGAGATACCAGTCCGATGCTGGGGCTTCCGTGAGGCCTCCAGGCCATGTGGGAGCATGCATCCTTGCTGTAGCTACAGCAGTATTTTTAGAAATTGGTCCTCAAAAGTCAGTTAATGATAGTAACTCTCGAGGTTTTGGCTGTAATGTGATTTCCCATGGTCGAAATGCAAACAGTTGCACAAATTGGAAACTTAGAAAACTGTATAACCAGCTCAGGAAAAGAATCTAGCAAAGAGGGCATCTTTTACAATAGTGTCTTGTGAGTGTGAGTGTGTTTATACTTGTCCGTATATCCATACAGGCAAAAACAGAAAAAAGTTTTTAAACCTTTAAAACCTTTTTAAACCTTAAAGGGAGAATCCTTTAGTTGATGGACATCTCCCCCAGAGTATCATTTCCTTTTTCGTCCCCCATTTGTCTCTGATCACCAGCTCTTTTTCTTTTAAAAAATGTTAAAAATGTTAAAAAATTGCCTTCCCCAGACGAGTATTTTCACAGCTATTCTTTTAACGTTCTTTCTTTCTTTTTTTTTTTTTAAGTAAACTCTACACCCAATGTGGGGCTTGAGCTCACAACCCCAAGATCAAGAGCTGCACACTCCCCCAACTGAGCCGCCTTAAGTTACTTTTTTTTAAAAACAGGAATAAAATGTAATTTCAATGTTTACCAGAATTATCCACGTCATGGTTTTGAACTGATAACAAATCATATCTCTGGGCTGTTTTGACTTTTTTTTTTTTTTTTTAATTTTTTTTTTTCAACATTTATTTATTTTTGGGACAGAGAGAGACAGAGCATGAACGGGGGAGGGGCAGAGAGAGAGGGATACACAGAATCGGAAACAGGCTCCAGGCTCTGAGCCATCAGCCCAGAGCCCGACGCGGGGCTCGAACTCACGGACCGCGAGATCGTGACCTGGCTGAAGTCGGACGCTTAACCGACTGCGCCACCGAGGCGCCCCTGTTTTGACTTTTTACAAACATACTTTGTGAGCAAACGTTATCCTGATGTTGATTAAAAAAAAAAGTTATTTATCCCCAAACTCTGATCATCTAATAGTCCATAAAATATAGAAATGAGAGAAAGAAGGAAACTTTTCTTAATTTTACAAGTATCAGCCTTATTTTGTCATTGTTTTTCATTTTTCATGTTTATTTCTTGTTTATCTGGCCAGTTAATATCCAAGGTAAAAATTTTAAGTAAATCAGTATATATGAGATGTATGGGAGTCAGTAAATTCTATTTGCTATCAAGTACTGTAGCTAATGGGCTATAAATTTTAAGTAGCACAATGAAATTTGTTTGGGGAGTATATGGAATGTCTCATTTCGTGGGGAGAGAGGAAAACGAAAGAAGCTGCTTCTATTCCTTCTACAACCGCTTATTGTCATGTTACATGGAATACGTCTTTTGTATCTCTCTGTGCCTCTGGCTTCTCTTCTGTAAAATGGACTCAAGGATTTAATTGTCTGCCTTCATCCCTTTCAAGAACATTGAGGACAGATACCTTGAAGTCTTTGGAAGACAAAATGCCACGTTGTGTATTTTTTGATATACTAACTTGCCTTGTAAGTATGTACTATATGTTGTACAGAGCGGTGCGTTGTGACCTTGTGAACTTCTTGATGAGAAAAACGTTGTTTGCATGCCTCGATGTTAAACTATAACCTCATTATTCATGTTTTACGCTTTCTGAACTTGATTCTTTCCTGTCTCGCTAGTGCAGTGGGAACTGTCCCTCCGGACGTGTCCATGTACAATACCATTGTGTGGTGGGAGGTGGGGGCGCTAAGTTTTCAAGGCAGTCTTTTAGAATTTGGCACAGAAGTCCTACAGGTGGATTAGGGATATACCCCAGGTCTGCCGTGTACGAGAAGAGGGCCTCATCAGTTTAGGGATAGACAAAGAGCCCTCTGTTTTTTCATTTTTAGATTTTTCTTCCATATGTTATTACTACCCTACATTCTGACTCCTGGGGTAGAGAGTCAGGTAGAACTTTTTGTTCTTTTTTTTTTTTTTTTAATGTTTATTTATTTCTGAGAGAGAGAGAGCACATGCAAGTGGACAAGGGGTAGAGAGAGAGGGAGACACAGAATCTGAAACAGACTCCAGTCTTTGAGCTGTCAGCACAGAGCCCGACACGGGGCTCGAGCCCACGAACCGCAAGGTCATGACCTGAGCCGGAGTTGGACGCTTAACCGACTGAGCCACCCAGGCACCCCAAAACTTTTTGTTCTTAATGCACCAGAAAGTGTGGCAAAGGGGGACTATTGCAGTCTAGGATTTGGGGGGCAAGGACTGGGGTCCCTGAGCTTCCCCTGAACTGATTCCCGTTTTGACCTCTTCTGGACTCTTTTTCCAGCTCTCATGAATGAGGATGTGAAGCTCACGATTGTTCACACGAGAACTGCTTAAAGTCTCGCTCATTGTGGTTTTCTTTATATTTGCATGTGAGGGTTAATTTTCACTGCTAGGAACTTTGTTATATAACTTCCAACGTCATTAGTGGATGCTTGTGGTTAAAAAGTCCTGTGTCCTTTAAAGAAAGTCTTAAGTGCTGTTTTGCTTCAAAAAAAAAAAAAAACAAAAACAAAAACCCAAAAAAACATAAATATGTAAAACAAAACCTCCTAAGTGCTATT
This sequence comes from Lynx canadensis, assembly GCF_007474595.2. Lineage (NCBI taxonomy): Eukaryota > Metazoa > Chordata > Mammalia > Carnivora > Felidae > Lynx > Lynx canadensis. The sequence continues at coordinate 5,993,230 of NC_044316.2, forward strand.
TTGTTTTTCTGTGATAAAAATTGTTCTTGTAAAGTCTAAGGAAGATGATCATTTTTTATGTCTGGTTAGCATTTATGACATTTGCTTATAAATTTTCAGTCTTGTGGTAGCCTTTGTTCTCAGGTTTCTAAAGTTGTTTTATGTGTTTGTGACATCTTTTGTCATTCTTTTCCAGAGAATTCGGTCAACAGTGGATGAAAAAGAACAAAAACAACTTCTTATGGATTTGGATGTAGTAATGCGCAGTAGTGACTGCCCGTACATTGTTCAGTTTTATGGTGCACTCTTCAGAGAGGTAGGAGCAAACACTTTGGGGTTTTAGCCGACGAATAAATATCGAATTGGAGTAGATAAGAGGATGACAGGCTTAGGTTCTGATCTTCAGTTAATTGCCATGCATTAGCAGTAAGCTAACTGCTCAATGTTTAGTGTGTAACCGTGAGAGTCTACGTATTAATTTCCAGAACTCACCATTCCTCAGTTAAGGGGCGAATCTCGTACTTTTTATATACATATATGTATTTATGGCTGTTGTATGTGAACCCCCTATTTCCTTTCTTAGAGTTTCTGTTCTTTAAGAACCTGGCAAATCAGCCGACTTCTGAATATTAACCCTCTACCGAGGGTTAAGTTCTTCCTCTTGTTGACTCTGAACTCCCTTAGTGTTCCCCCCGCCACCGTCTCCCTTTTGAAACTTTATTTCTGTCATCAGATGTATCTGCATTTAATATAATCATTTACTCGTCCTCCTCCAGAACCCTCAGTACAACCCAGGTGGAAATAAACAGGTATAATAGAAATTCTTTCTTTTATCGAATCTCGTTATCCAGAGCTGTTTGTAGAAACTGCACGGTCTCGGATGGTCTTGGGCTCACGTGTCTTCTTTCGGCCTCTGGGTATTTTGTGTCCTGCTGAAGGTTGTCACTTCTGTCATTTCCAGTCCTTCCACTGCCTGACGTAGGGCAGGGAGTTAGGGCAGTGGGCGGGACTGGAGCTGGGCTTGGATCAGATACTTTCTGGGGTCTGGGACAGTCCTCACGCACTTGTGGTATTTAGTTAGGTGAGTAGGACTTCAACTGAATGAACCTTTAAGCACTTTTTGTTTTTTAATGTTTATTTTTGAGAGACAGAGAGACAGAGCACAAGCGGGGAAGGGGGTAGAGAGAGAGGGAGACACAGAATCCGAAGCAGGCTCCGGGCTCTGAGCCGTCAGCACAGAGCCCGATGTGGGGCTCGAACCCACGAACTGTGAGATTATGACCTGAGCCGAAGTTGGATGCTTAACCGACTGAGCCACCCAGGTGCCCTGAAACTTTACGCACTTTTAATACTCTATAAAATACCAATCTAATTTCTTTTTAAAGTTTATTTATTTATTTTGAAAGAGAGAGGGAGTGTGAGAGAGCGCACATGAGCTGGCGAGGGGCAGAGAGAGAGAAAGGAGAGAGAGGATCCCAAGCAGGTTCTGTGCCGTGAGCACAGAGTCTGGTGCAGGGTTTGAACGCACGAACCATGAGATCATGACCTGAGCTGAAATCAAGAGTCGGACACTGACCTGATGGAGCCACCCAGGCGCCCCAGTACGATTCTCATTTTGAAAATGTTAGGCTGAGTTTGTGCTGGTGGGGTCGTTACGAGCTGGTGAGGAGCCCCCTGCCCCTTCTTTTTGGGACTGGATCACAAAGCGTGTATGTAGCCTTGGGGGTTTTGTTGTGGCTCCTGCCTTAAAAAATACTGTGTTGTGAGACAGCACTGACTGTAGCCCTGAGTAGAAGTGTATCAAATCTTGTCACGCAGAGGTTAGTCAATTGATTCCCCCACTCGATCCCTACATTTGCATTTACTTGCTTTTCTGTGCTTTTGATGGGTGACTCTGTCAATGGAATCCTGCATCATGATCGCGCCCGCTGCTTTGTTGAATCCGTAATTCATGACTGTTAAGTCTGGTTTCATGCAGTTTCTTTCTACTCCTGTCCCTGTACATTTTATGACTCAGATATTCGTTTTTGTGGCCAGACACACTGAATCTGTTGACTTACTTCACCAAAGCACGTCGGTAGTGTGTCGCGACAGTGTGCAGTTGTGTGTTCGGGAACGTACTTAAGTATTACATAATATCGTGCCGTTTGTAAGATCACATCTGGAACTTTCTTCATGTCGCCCAAGGCTCTTGCCATCTCCTCCTCCCTTCTTCCCCCAGACCATGGATTTATTCTTCATAATCACTAAATCCTCTGGCCATTTTACTCTTCAGATCATATGCAGGATGGGAGTTGTTGAGGGACTCGACTAGAGGTTCTGTCCTAACCGTGTTCCACGTCCGCTTTCCCAGGGCTGTATTCACTGCTGCTCTGGACTCCTGCCGGCTCAGTCTTAGCCCAGAGTGCTGGCACATGCCAGCCTGTTTCCTGTGGCCACTGTTTCATCGTTCCCGCAAGCCACACTTCAGTGCGTAACCCCAGCCTACACAGGGTGGACGTTTGATTTTACGAATAGAAGGCAGAGTGATGCCCATGATTGCAAAGTATCGGAAACAACACAGAACAGCTTGGAATAGGGTCTGAACAGTATGCTCATCTTTTCTTATCAACAGCTGGGTAAAATTCAGTTTTATAGATCTCAGGAAGGTTGCAGGGGGTTGAGATATGCAGCTGTAAGCACAAGCATCTATCAAACATTCTAGAGTTTTCACATGTATTCTCTTGGTAACAGTCTCAGGGGGCTTAGAGGCATTATCCCCCTTCTCCAGAGAGGAGACTGAGGTTTGAGGACTGATTTGATGGGCATCACATAGCCAGGAAGTGATAGAGATGAGACTTCACAGGCAAAAACCTCACTGTTATTTCTGTGATGGAACAAGTGGTCCAGGGATGAGGAACTTTTCAGCTTCATTAAAAAAAAACAATCTGCTGGGGGGCACCTGGTGGCCCAGTCGGTTAAGTGTCTGGTCATGACCTCATGGTTCTTGCGTTTGAGCCCTGCGTCAGGCTCTGTGCCGACAGCTCGGAGCCCGGAGCCTGCTTTGGAGTCTGTGTCTCCCTCTCTCTCTGCCCCTCCCCAACTTGTTCTCCGTCTCTCTGTCTCTCTCTGTCTCTCTCTGTCTCTCTCTGTCTCTCTCTCTCTCTCTCTCTTTCAAAAATAAATAAAGGGACGCCTGGGAGGCTCAGTCGGTTAAGCACCGACTTCGGCTCAGGTCATGATTTCACGGCTTGTGAGTTCCAGTCCCACATCGGGCTCTGTGTTGACAGCTCAGAGCCTGGAGCCTGCTTCGGATTCTGTGTCTCCCTCTCCCTCTGCCCCTGCCCTGCTCATGCTCTGTCTCTCTGTCTCTCTCAAAAATAAATAAACATTAAAACATTTTTAAAAAACTAAAGATAAAAAAGCAATCTACTTTTTAACACTGATACAGTTCAGTTGTATAAAGTCCCAGACTGCCCCAACAGGCTGATCGTCAACTTCCCTCCGCCCCCTCCGCCAAGAAGTAATGGGGACTTGCTGAATAATACAAAATGAAATTCAGAAGCAAAAAGTTCACCTTTAAAGAGTGCATGGGCAGCGTGTTTCCTGATGTTACAAAGGTTAACGTTTTAAACAGATTAAATAAAGGTTTAGAGGAACATTTTTCTCTCGAGGGTGATCACTTTTAGGATCTTTTTGATGATGTGACCTTCAGTTCCAATAATAGACCCAGAATTCTGGGTTATGAAGGAAAAGAGCAGAAGTGAGTGGATGCGGTCTGGACTTCTTTTTTTTTATTAAATTTTTTTTTTAACGTTTATTTATTTTTGAGACAGAGAGAGACACAGCACGAACAGGGGAGGGTCAGAGAGAGAGGGAGAAATAGAATCTGAAACAGGCTTCAGGCTCTGAGCTGTCAGCACAGAGCCAGACGCGGGGCTCGAACTCATGGACTGTGAGATCATGACCTGAGCTGAAGTCCGACGCTCAACCGACTGAGCCACCCAGGTGCCCCTGGATTTCTTACTTGACTACCGCTGTGAGGAAGACAAATCGCTTTTAATTCCTGTCACCTTGAGGAACCCACCAGAACATTTCATTTCATAATTTGTATCCCCCATAGGACATTGGTTCATGGTCTGGTTCAGTCAACCATCCATCAAGGAGCTTGCAAGACATTAATTTTCTTCTTGCAGCTGCTGCGAGGAGATTAATCTTGCCGTTGGGGGAATAATTGAGCCTCTGAAAGTCCCATAGCTTTACTCAGACAGTGAGTGAATAATATTTCATACTGAAGTTTATAACTCTGTTTTTTAAATTTTTTAATGTTTATTTATATTTGAGAGAGAGACAGAGCGTGAGAGGGTGGGGGTTCAGAGAAGAAGGCACAGAATCCAAAGCAGGCTTTAGGCTCTGAGCCGTGAGCACAGAGCCCGACGTGGGGCTCGAACTCACAAACTGCGAGATCATGACCTGAGCTGGAGTCGGACACGTAACTGACTGAGCCACCCGTTTGCCCCTGTAACTCAGTTTTTTGCCATTGTCTCCAACCATTTGCACTTCTTTCTATGGTAGAACTGAACTCAAATAAAAAGCCCAAAGTACACCTTGGATTTGATGTAGATATGTTACTAAGACACCTAACTGCATGGGTTTCTCAACACGTTTTCATACTTTGTAGACGGGAAAACAAAGAGTTTGACAGCATTGAATAATAAACGTAATTTCTGGTCTGTAGCTTGCATAAAAGGTCCGCACCTGCCATTTATTTTATTAACGCTGAAACCTAGAATCACTTAAACAAATGTCCTTTAACATATATATTTTCACAATTCACTGAGTGGAAGTCCTTCCTTCAGGTATCTTTTGAGGTTGGAGAAATTCTAGTCTGGAACATACACTTCTGAGTAACCATAGAAGTTCACCGGATTATATGGAAGGCAGTGATATTAGCTGAATTTCATCTCCTTCTCGCTTTCTACCCCTGCTACTACTCATGCTCTTTCCTTTCCTTCTCGCTTGCAAATTTTAAGTACAGCTTTATGGAGATAGAAGGGACATACACTAAAATGCACATATTTAAAGTGCACAGTTTCATATGTGTGAACAAGTGTGTTCACCTGTAGGATTATCACCGTAATCAAGATAACTGGACATTTCCGGGGTGCCTGGGTGGCTCAGTTGGTTAAGTGTCCGACTCTTGATTTCGGCTCAGGTCGTGTGTGATCTAAGGATTTGTGAGGTCAAGCCCCATGTCGGGCTCTGCACTAACAGTGTGGAGATAGCTTGGGATTTTCTCTCTCTCTCTCTCTCTCTCTGCCCCTCCCCTGCTCTCTCTTTCTCTCAAAATAAATAAACTTAAAAAAAAAAGATAATGGACATTTCCATCACTCACACATTTCCTTGTGCCCTGTATGTAACACACACATGTCCCTTCTGCCACCGTGCAGCTTTCTGCTGCACTATAGATGAATGTGCCTTTTCTAGAATTTTGCATAGGTAGAGTCCTACAGTAGGTACGTGTTGTCTTTCTTCACTCTGCAGAATTATTTGCAATTCCTGTTGTGGTGTGTGGCAATAGTTGTTTTCTTTTTTTGCTGAGTAGTGGAAGTGGTCTTCCATTGTGGGGATACACCATAGTTGTTTTACCCCTTTATACCCGCTGCGGGACTTTTGGATTGCCTCTGGTTTTTGTCTGTTACAAATAATGCTGCTGTGAGCATCTGTGTACAAGTCTGTGAGGGGGACCCATGGTTTCATTTCCCTTGGGGAAATAAATACCTGGCAGTGGAGTGGCTGGATCATGTGGTAGATGAATGTTTGACTTTATAAAGCTGTTTTCCAAAGTAGCTGTACCATTTTCAACCTTCAAAAGTAATGTATGAGAGTTCTCTTTCTTCCACATCTTTTCCACCACTGGGGATGGTCTGTCTTTTTAATTTTTAGCCATTCTAGCTGGTGTATACTGGAATCTCATTGTGTTTTAAATTTGTGTTTCTTTAGCGGCTAATGATGTTGAACAACCTTTCATAAGATTGTTTACCAACCTTATGTCTCTTCTGATGAAGTTTCTCTTTGGACTTTTATCCATTTTTTAAAAAACTTGTTTTTTTTGTTTCTTACTGAGTTTTGGGAGTTTTAAAAATATGTATTCTGGATACAGGTTTGTTATCAGATAAAGGATTGCAAATATTTGCTCCCTCATCTGTGGCTTAGCCATTATACTAGTAATGGCATTTTTTTGGGAGGGTGAAAGTTTGTAATTTCAACGTGGGCCAATTTGTCAACTTTTTTGAAAAAATGTATTGGGATTGCGCTAAATCTGTAGGTCAGTTGGAGGGGTATCAATATTTTATTTTATTTTTTTATTTTTATTATTATTTTTTTTTAAAGGATTTTTTTTTTTTCAACGTTTATTTATTTTTGGGACAGAGAGAGACAGAGCATGAACGGGGGAGGGGCAGAGAGAGAGGGAGACACAGAATCGGAAACAGGCTCCAGGCTCTGAGCCATCAGCCCAGAGCCTGACGCGGGGCTCGAACTCACGGACCGCGAGATCGTGACCTGGCTGAAGTCGGACGCTTAACCGACTGCGCCACCCAGGTGCCCCGGGGTATCAATATTTTAAAGACATCCAGTGTAATGACTCATTTGCTTGATATTTTATTTCATTTATTTACATTAATTTTTCTCAGCAATATTTGTAGCTTTCACTTTATAGTCTTATCACTTTTTTTGTTGTTTAGTTTATCCATAAGTATTTAGTATTTTTTGGTGCTGAATAAATGATCTTCAAAAAAATTTTTTTTTTTACATTTATTTATTTTTGAGAGACAGAGACAGAACACAAGTGGGGGAGGAGCAGGGAGAGAATGAGACACAGAATCTGAAGCAGGCTTCAGGCTCCAAGCTGTCAGTACAGAGCCCGATGTGGGGCTCCAACTCACAAACCATGAGAGCATGACCTGAGCCAAAGTCAGATGCTCATCCGACTGAGCTACCCAGGCACCCCAATAAATGATATTTTAAAGAAATTTGTCTCCTCTTGTTTTGTGATTGATATAAAGAAATGCGGTTGATTTTTGTTTGTTTATCTTGGCTACCCTAACTTTCTTAAACTCACTTGTGAGTTTTGGTAGCTTTTTTTGTGGATTCCCTCACATTTTCCACGTAGATTATCACGTTGTCTGTGAACAAAGAGAGTTTACCTCTTTGTAGTTTGGGTTGCATTTATTTCTGTATTTCTTGCCTTATTGCACTGGCTAGATCCTCTAGCATGCTGTTGAATAGAAATAGTGAGAGGAGACATCCTTGTAATGTTTCTCATCTAAGGGAGGAACCACTCAGGGTTTCACCAGGAAGGGTGATGTTAGCTGTAGGTTTTTTGTAGATGTTCTTTATCAAGTTGAGGAAGTGCCCTTCTGTTTCTTATTAGCTGAGGGCTTTTTTTTTTTTTTTTAACGTTTATTTATTTTTGAGACAGAGAGAGACAGAGCATGAACGGGGGAGGGTCAGAGAGAGAGGGAGACACAGAATGTGAGACAGGCTCCAGACTCTGAGCTGTCAGCACAGAGCCCGACGTGGGGCTCGAGCTCATGGACTGCGAGATCATGACCTGAGCCGAAGTTGGCTGCTCAACCTACTGAGCTACCCAGGTGCCCCAGGTCTTTTTTTTTTTTTTTTTTAATGTCTGTTTATTTTGAGAGAGAGAGAGAGAGCGAGCATGAAGGGGGAGGGGTAGAGAGAGGGAGACCCAGAATCTGAAGCAGGCTCCAGGCTCTGAGTTGTCAGCACAGAGCCCGATGTGGGACTTGAACCCACCAACCATGAGATCATGACCTGAGCCAAAGTCGAATGCTCAACCAACTGAGCCACCCAAGCACCCCAAATTTGCTGAGATTTTTTTTTTTAATCAGGAATGGATGTTAGAGTTTTGTCACATTCTTTTTCTGTATCCTTAAGATGATTGTGTATGGTGTTAGAGAAATTCTTTTTTTCATATCCTAAGTTACATGGATTGCTTTTCATATGTTAAACCAACCTTGCATTCCCAGGGTAAATCCACTTGATTATGATGTGTTACCTTTTTAACATATTGTTGGATTGAGTTTGCTAAAATGTTATTTAGATGTCTTATACCTGTGTTCTTGAGAGATACTGATCTGTAGTTTTCTTGTAATGTTTTTGGCTTTTGAATCAGCATATCGGTTTGTATCTGTGTATCTGAGCTAGCCTTGCAAAACGAGCTAGAAAGTAGTCCCTGTCTGCAGTTCTCTGGACGAATTTGTAGAGAATTGGTATTTCTTCTGGAAATGTTTGGTAGGATCCACCCCTGAAGCCATGTGAATGTAGAATTTTCCTTGTGGGAAGATTTTTAACTACAAATACAATTTCTTTCAAAGATAGAGCTCTATTCAAGTTATCCATTTCTTCTTGAGTGACATTCGGTAGTTTTGTTTCTCTGAAGAAATTTGTCCCTTTCATCGGAATTGTCAAATTAATTGGCAATTTAATAGATAATTTGCATCTTCTCTATTTTTTCCTGATGAATCTGGCTAGAGATTTATCAGTTTTATTAGTCTTTCAGGGAGCCAGCTTTTAGTTGCATTAATTTTCTGGCATTAGAATTTTCTATATTTTTCTATTTTCTTTTTTTTTTATGTTTATTTTGGAGAGAGGAGAGAGACAGAGTGTGAGTGGGGAAAGGGCAGAGAGAGAGGGAGACACAGAATCCGAAGCAGGCTCTACGCTCTGAGCTGTCAGCAGAGATGCCAACACGGGGCTCAAACCCACAAACCATGAGATCATGACCTGAGCCGAAGTCGGACACTTAACCAATGAGCCACCCAGGCATCCCTGTTTTTCTATTTTCTATGTAAAAATTTTTTTATTATGATCACTCTTCCTTCCTATTTTTTGCATGTTTTGATTTAATATGCTCATCTTTGTCTAGTCTCTTAAGATAATTCTTGCTTTTTTTAAACTATGAAATATTTCAAACATACTGAAAAATTACAAAGGAATTATAGTGTACCCAACACTGCAGATTAGCACTTGGGCATATTTACTCTTTATTTGTCTTAAAAAAATTTTTTTTAACGTTTATTTATTTTTGAGACAGAGAGAGCATGAATGGGGGAGGGTCAGAGAGAGAGGGAGACACAGAATCTGAAACAGGCTCCAGGCTCTGAGCTGTCAGTGCAGAGCCTGACACGGGGCTCAAACTCATGGACGGTGAGATCATGACCTGAGCTGAAGTTGGACACTCAATCAACTGAGCCACCCAGGCGCCCCGCTCTTTATTTGTCTTTAAAGTATAGCTATGGTTGAGGGTCCCCTCCTAATCTCCTTCTCACTGTACAGTTTTAAACACTGTCTTGAGTTAATATTTCTTTCAGCTTCTTTATTTAGGCTTTCTAATGTGTATTTTTCCCTAAATAATGTGTAGTATTGATGTATGTATTTTTAAAGTTTACATAAATGAAATTTTCCTGTATGTATCCCTCATAGCATTTTCTATTTACCATAGTTTTCAAGATTCATCCATATAGATAAATATAGATCTTTAATATATAGATTTGGGTCATTAATTACTTTATATTATTTACTTATTTTTTTAGTAGGCTCTATGCCCAGTGTGGGGCTTGAACTCACAACCCCTAGAACAAGAGTTCCATGTTCTACCAACTGAGCCAGCTAGGCACCCCTGATTTGGTTAATTTATCTTAACTGCTATGTAGTATTCTAATGATTAAATATACCATTTTTTACATTTCTTCAGTAATCCCCAACAAAGGTTGCTTCTAATTTTTTGCAGTTATAAAACAAAGGTTGCTTCTAATTTTTTGCAGTGTAAAAATGAACGTCTTTTTGCATTTCTCCTTGACAACTTAGATTACAGATTCCATACAGCACACACCTAGAAATATAATTGCTAGGTTAACTCATATGAACTATTCCCACCTTAGTGGCTATTGTGACATTTCTCTTCATAGTGGTTGTTCTAACTTGTGTTCCTACTAGTAAGAATGAGATTTCCTTGTCAGGAATTGTATACAGGTGTCAGTACTGGAAACTGTTAGTGGCTTACTGAGTTTGTGGTTTACATTGTTAAGATTGTCCTGTGGTTCAAGTTGGCTTGTAGAGTTCAACTGTGATGTCCATACAAAGGAAGAGAAGAGGGAAGAACCAAAAAGACCATTCTGGAATCATCAGTCAACTGTTTTTGTGGATATCTTGTTGGCTGCCCTTCTCTGTGTAGAAGACAGAGAAATGTAGTTTCAGCTGGGCACATTGTATGTAACAAAGAGGGGGTAGTTGTTGGGGAAGCCATTTATTGTCACAGACATTTATTGTCACAGACATTTATTGTCACAGACCTCATTGCTAACATTTCGTATTACTAAATGTTTTGGTTTTGCAATTGGGTGAGTTTGAAGTGGTATCTTTTTTTTTTTAATGCTTATTTATATATTTTTGAGGGAGAGAGAGAGAGAGAGAGAGAGAGAGAGAGAGAAAGAGCAAGCGAGCGAGCAGGGGAGGGGCAGAGAGAGAGGGAGAGAGAAAACCCCAGGCAGGCTCTGCACTGTCAGCACAGAGCCCGATGTGGGGCTTGATCTCATAAACTGTGAGATTACGACCTGAGCCGAAATCAAGAGTGGGACGCTTAACCGACTGAGTAACCCAGGCGCCCCTCTTCTGGACAGGTTTTAGGGGCACCTGGGTGGCCCAGTCGGTTAAGCATCCAGTTTTGGCTCATGTCATGATCTCGAGTTTCTTGATTTTGAGCCCTGCGTCTGTCAGGGTGAGTCTGCTTGGGATTCTCTCTCTTTCTCTCTGCCCCTCCCCCTCTTGCAAGTGTGTGTGCGCGCTCTCTCTCTCTCTCTAAGTAAATAAATAAACTATTAAAAAAAAGTTGAAACCTTTGCTTTCCAAAAAATCCATTTGGGATTTTTATATCTTTATTTGTGAGTGATCTGAGGTAATGATCTCATTTAACTCTTTTCCATCTGGAAGGCCACTGGTTCCAGCAACATTCATTGAATATTCCATGCTTTCGCCACTCTTTGCTCTGCTACATCTATCATACTTCATATTTCCGTGTGTTGCATGGGCTTTTGAATCTGTTGTATTGGTCTGTTTACTTTTCCCCCTGCATCAGTACCACTGTCTTTTATTTTGACAGCTTCACAGCTTTATAAAAAGTCTTTGTCTAGTAGACCAGGCTCCACTTTGCGTCTCTCTTTGGTCAGTTGTTATGTCCCTTAGTCAAATTTTATACGTGTCTTCGTCAATGTTTTGCTTCTTTTGTTAGATACATTACTAGGTGCTTTATAGTTTTTGTATTGTGAGTGGTGTCTTTAAAAAATTTTTTAATGTTTATTTATTTTTGAGAAGAAAGAGAGAGAGACAGAGCGTGAGCAGGGGAGGGGCAGAGAGAGAGGGAGACACAGAATCCGAAACAGGCTCCAGGCTCCAAGCTGTCAGCCCAGAGCCCAATGTGGGACTCGAACTCACAAACCATGAGATCACGACCTGAGCCGAAGATGGATGGACGCTTAACTGACTGAGCCACCCAGGCGCCCCTTGAGTGGTGTCTTTTTAAGCAATTTATTTTCTGAGTGGGTACTGTAGGCATATAAGCATGTCATTGGTTTTATCTGGTTCTCGTCCCTAGGAACACTTATTTCGATCTCAGTGGTTCAGGTTTTCATCATCCTTCACTTTTCTTTTCCGTAAATCCATATTTAGTAATTTCTACTTTCGCATTTCAGTCATGTGAGTGCCCCGTCTCGTGCTTGACCATGAAAGTAATGTTGCTGTTGCTGCTTTTGGGGGCACCTCAGACCATCCCCCCCGCCCCCCACCTTTTCAAAAATTTTTAAATGCGGCTCACCGCTGCTCCTCCCTATTCTCAGTTATGGTCAAAAGGAACTGCCCGAAGAGATAAGAAGTTGACATTAGGTTGTGGCTTAGCAAGCACAAGATCTCTCTGTCTCTGGAGCTGAGAGAAACTTCTAGTTTCCTTCCTACCTTTATTTCCCCTGTTCCGTGTCTCTGTTTCTCTCTTGGTTGCCTTCCTCTTTTCCCCTGCTTCTTCCTCCTCCTCTCATTTCTTTAACTGTCATTTTTTGGCACCTGCCAGGACACTTCATTTTGTGCTTTACATACGTGAACTCATTTGATTATATCCCAGTCCATTGAGGATGGCGGGGCAGCCCTATTTCCTAGATGAGGAACGGAGAGGGGGGCCCAAGCCTGCACAAGTGGGGGAGTCTGGATAAGAAGTCAGGCCTTTCAGTGATCTTTCCACTTTGCTGTGCTGCTGAAGTTAGGTTCCTTCCTTGTAAGTAGATGAGTTCAGTGGGCTATCTCTCTCTCTAATAAAAAAAAGTTTTTTAGTGTATCTATTGAGATGGTGTCTTTAGATTAAAATAAATTCGAGCGTTTGTTTCGGGGAAAGGGTGCTTTTTGTGAACACCAGTCTGTAAGAGCACCCAAAAGAAAAAAAGCCGCAGAGAGAGAAGAAAGAAAGTATAGGTTGAGGGGCTCCGTCGGTTGAGCGTCCGACTTAGGCTCAGGTCATGCATGATCTCACAGTGCGTGAGTTCCAGCCCCGCGTCCAGCTCTGTGCTGACAGCTCGGAGCCTGGAGCCTGCTTCGGATTCCGTGTCTCCCTCTCTCTGTGCCCCTCCTCCACTCACGCTCTGTCTTTCTCTGTCTCTCAAAAATAAATGAACATTAAAAAAAATGTTTTTAAGAAAATGTAAGTGGAAGTTCGCTGTGTCAAATATGTTTTACAAGTGAGAATTCCGTGAAGCCAGGTAAGTTCTGGCAGGTGGTGCCTCCTGTCGTGAGGGCCCCGTTATGTGTCTCAGTCTCCATCACAGCGTAGGCATGCTTCCTGTGCGTACGTGAAGGGTCCTTGCTTTTAGGTGTTGAGGGGAGCCAGGAGTTAAGTAAACTGGGTTCTGTTCCTGGCTCTGTCACTGATGGGCGTTGTTATTCTGGGCAAGCCGTTTTGCCTTCTCGGGCATTAATCTCCTACGTAATCAGTCCAGGTAGGAGCTTAGTGGTAGCGAGTCTGCCAGGATGCAGCTGGTCCACAAATTCCTAACAACACGCAGAATCGTCATCATCCCAGTAGCTGTTCTCATTCTCGCAAGGCCCTCCGTCGTCCGCGTTCATAGGCCCACGTCCTCTTACAGCGCTATCCCCGTGGTGTCTGCTTACATCTTGTGTGTTCTCATGCGGACCTCCCACGAACCCTAGAGCCTCCAGATTACTGTCATCGATTTTCTTTGTTAGCGGCAACGAACAGTTTCCCACATATTTTCCATACCTGTATTTAATTATGGGAAAATTGGAACTCTTTGTGAAAGCACAGAAGTTTCCCTGTAAGACCATCCCCGTCTTTACGATTAAGAGCGGGGACGTTGGGCAAATAGGTTTGGGTTTACAGAGGAGGGGACTCTTCTGCCCAGGGCTTTAAGGAGGAACCAGAAATGACTGCTAGTTGCTTTTTCTCTCATTGTATTTCTATTTTAAGTAAAGGAAACATAGTACTTAATCCTGAGATGTAAAGGAATAACAGATATTTGTTATTTTATAGGGTGACTGTTGGATCTGTATGGAACTCATGTCTACCTCGTTTGATAAGTTTTACAAATATGTATATAGTGTATTAGATGATGTTATTCCAGAAGAAATTTTAGGCAAAATCACTTTAGCAGTAAGTACCTGGTTTTCAAATTGTTCATTCTGTCTATACTTCCGTAAAGATGCTGTTGGGGTTTTGAATGTCCATATCTGAATGTCCTTCACAGAATGGTTTTGACCTTCCTGGAAAATCATTTGTAACAGGAAAAGAGACACAGTCACTTCTGTGGGGTAACTAATACAAGTCCTGAGAAACAATTTTCAAAATATATTCTATGTAAAAACTGTAATGCTCTGCTCATTAAAATCACAATGAACCATAATACATTGTGCTGTAAATAGGACCAGAAGAAATTTTCTGCTCCTTTTTAGTCCTGTTGCTTTTCCTACTTTTAAATCGGTTATATTCTCACCATTGTCTCTGAATTAATCAGAATTACAGCAGTTCCCTTGAAGTCCCTTACACTGAAACTCTTAAACAAAGCATATTTCCTGTGGTTTACGTTTTGAGCTGCCCACTCTAAACTATTTAAATTTTTGCCTAGCAATTTCAGTAACCTGCATTGCTACTAATTGGGTCAATTCACTTTCACCAGACTACCAAAAAGAGGCCAGGTGCTTTTTTACATACGTGTTTGTCGTTTTGAAAGCGAATTCCTCACCATTTTCTTTCTTGCTCTGAACCTTTCCGTTGACCAGAGTTGTCCACGAAATCCTTTTCAGCAGGGTAAAATTAGTAAGACTCTCAGAAACCCGTAAGAATCTCAGCTAACGACACGACTTAGGTTAGTGAATGTGCAAAATAAGTTTTCTAGGGATTTGTAAGGTAGATATTCCGGTCGCGAGTAATTTCCCGCCTCTTCCTTTCCTTCATCCTCTATTTTCAGTATAGTCTACCTGCTAACTGCCGACTCATCCCGTTTTATCCTTAAGGGTTAATGTAAAAATATGTGGGCAGTTTCTGATCTGTATTTTAGTCATGAAAGGTGTGTGTGTATGATTGGAATTTTAAAAATCAGATGAAACGCTAATCATCGAAATCTTGAGATCCGTGGGCCTCGTTAATATTTTAATTTATTTAGCTAAATTGATTCATAAATTTAAATATTTTATGAGCTAAAGGTTAAGTTATACACCCTTTCATGTGGTTTTATAAAAAGAAGCTGAATTACGCTAGAAACTTATTTTTGGGAAGATAAGTGAAATTTTGTCATCTCTCCAGTATACCAAACCCAGTATTCGTAGCAGTTATAATGCGACAGTAGTAGAATAATGATAATAGCTAATGGTTATTGAATGTTTATTTTGTGTCAGGCCAAGATCTTTCGACATTTTCTCTTTGTAGTAATTCTCTGTGGTAAATAGTGTAGCCCCCTTTTGACACATGACAGATCTTAGTAGTTAATTTGCTCTGAATCTCATACAGTTGTAGATGGTGAATGATTTAAGGCCCAGGCAGCCCCATCCCAGAATCCTGCTCTTGACCGCCATGTACCAGGGTGGCCGTGAAGTTGGGAAACATAGACAAAATTGTTTTGTTGTATAATGCAGTGTATGTAATCTGGAAACACTAGTAAATCATCTACTACATGTTTGCCTATGTTTCCAGACTTGGTGATCATCCTTCCTCTTAAGCACAACATTTAAAATCACTTGGTGTTAAATCTCTTCTTGCTCATTAACAACCCAATGAACACAAGAGGCTTAGCTGCTTCAAACATTGCAAGTTCTGCGTTCCTGACACCCAGCAGCTTGATGGGGCAGAGACTTGACCTTTTGATAGCAAATGGTTGGCCTGTCCTTTAGTCCTCTTTTAGTTGGAGACTGTGGAAATTTTAACTCAAGTCCCTGTTCCCTATATTCCTGAAGAAATGACTGATTTTCTGAGCAGTGATCAAACAATATTGTCAGTTCTGAATAAATTGCAATAGAGGTTGAGCAGAGATACTTTGGCTCTGTGAAAATGACTTTGAAGGCGTTGCACCGAGTGAAGGGGAATGAGTAATTAGTAGACACCGAGGACATTTGGAAAAACTTAATTTAAATTAGAGGTCATAACGGAACCAGACTATATGGACTCTCTTGTATGGAATATTTCCATTCTTAAAAGTTTGAAGGTGCGAGAAACGTACAACTTTGTAATGACTTACTGAAAAATTATAAGTTATTGGGTTCTTTTCATTATTGGGGACCAGCATGTAAAAGCAAGTAAGTTTTCAGATCTAAAATGAGCATGTAGCATTTTCACTTAACACAAGAAGTGGACAGAATATTGAAATAATGGAGCCTAAAAGAATATAAAGGGCTTCCGGGGCTGTGATAAACTACATGCTTTTTGATTAAAAGGATATTACTTCTCTCATCTTTGCTTTTTCTCCCCAGACTGTGAAAGCACTAAACCACTTAAAAGAAAACTTGAAAATCATTCACAGAGGTGGGTAGGAATTATTTTTTATAGATTAGAAATTAATCTATAAAATGTCCTTAATAGGAAAACATTATTGAAAATTACAGTGTCACTGTCTAAGCTTTCCTGAAATACTTGTGTTTTTAGCAAAACATATGTATCCTAACACTATTGTTATTTTTTCCCTAAAACTTTATTAATTTAAGGTATTTTTTCCTTTGGGATTCTATAAATTTCAGCTTAGCTTATTCATATATTGAGTTTAGAAATTGAAATAGATTTTGCTGCAAGTTCTTAATACTCTTATTTGAAAAACAGTTATTCATTTGCTTGATAGATAATGTTTCTCTGTGTATACAAATGGGCAGGAAGATGGTCCTGGGGACATTCAAATGATTTGGAGGATGGTACCTTGAGCATTTTATTTTTACATATGTATGTATGTATGTATGTATGTATGTATGTATTTATGTTTATTTTTGAGAGAGAGAGAGACAGAGAGAGAGAGCATGAGCAGGGGAGGGGCAGAGAGAGGGAGACACAGAGCCCGACGTGGGGCTTGAACCCACAAGCTGTGAGATCATGACCTGAACTGAAGCTGGACGCTCAACCGACTGAACCACCCAGATGCCCCCCTTGAGCATTAAAAAAAAATGTTTTTTTTTTAATGTTTATTTTTGAACAAGAGAGAGAGAGAGAGCGCAAGACGGGGAGAGGCAGAGAGAGAGAGGGACACAGAATCTGAAGCAGGCTCCAGGCTCTGAGCTGTCAGCATAGAGCCTGACGTGGGGCTCAAACCCACGAACTGTGAGATTATGACCTGAACCGAAGTCAGACGCTAAACCGACTGAGCAACTCAGGCCCCTCGACCCTCTGGAGCATTTTAAAGTCATGTTACTGTCCCTTTCAGGTGTTTCTTCTTTACTTTAGAAGATTTTTTTGAAAATAGAGAGAGATGCTTTGATTGTTACCGTATGTTGAAATTCATCTAAAGCACTTGTATTTGCATGAACAGTGATCTTGGCCTTGTTAGACACAGGTCCGAATGTAAACATTTGATGTAGATTTATTGGAAGTCGGGGGGAATCACGATATTAATTCAGCAAACAGATTTCACAGTTCCTCTATTTATTACTATGCTAGGCTCAGGGCCGTGTGGTGGTGGCTTTGAAGAAGTAGCCAAGGTCACTCTCCTCACGAAACTTGTCACGGACAAATCCAGGACAGTACATGGCACTGTGTGGTTCAGCCGAACTGTGGTTCAGTGGTAACCTTGAACATCAGCATATGTTGTATTATCAGGAATAATTTTGCGTGGCTTAATGTTTGTTAAAAAATAACAGCAGGTAGGCTTCTTATTTCCTCTTTTGGCCTAAAATCATGTAGGGTTAGGTCGCTAACCAAAATTATTTTGTTCTTGTTCATCTCGTTCTCGTTTTGGGACTGTTTTTTGGCTGTATTTTGCGCCTATGAGAGTATCCCCTTTAGGGCATTTAACACTTACCTCGAGGATACTCGCCAATCACAGTGAAGCACTAAGACAGTGCCAGAGGAGTAGCTGAACGAGAGGAGTAGCTGAATGAATGGGAAAAGCTTCAAAAATAACTTCGGTTTTCCTATTAATAAATGAAATGATGAGTTTATAGCAGTCTCTTTTTTCTTTGATTTTTTTTTTTTTTAATTTTACTTTTGAGAAAGAAAGACACACACACACACAGCATGAGTGGGGAAGGGAGCAGAGAGAGGGAGACTCAGAATCCGAAGCAGGCTCCAGGCTCTGAGCTGTCAGCACAGAGCCTGACGCAGGGCTCGAACCCACAGACTGCGAGATCATGACCTGAGCTGAAGTCGGACGCTCAACCGACTGAGCCTCCCAGGCTCCAAGTCCCAGCCCCAAGTCTCTTTTTTTCTTATCCATTATGATCAGTTAGCTTTTTTGCTGTAGTTAAGAGTGCTTTTGGTTATGAGTAACAGAAAATTCCGATAACTGCCTTAAACTTCACGCAAATTCACCATCTGCCCTGACAAGTCGAAGGGTAGGGTGGCTCCAAGCCCAGTATGTTTAGGGTTCAAGTTCCCTTCTTTTGACTCCACCCTTCTTAATATGTTGGCTGTGTCCTCAGGGTGCTAACTGCCACAGCAAGTCCCCAGCGTCACATGTGGATGTGACAGCCTCTTGGAGAAGCTCTTTCTCTTCCCGTTTGGCCATTTTAGGAGCTGGGAAATCTTCCTTCTCTCTCTCCAGTGTTTTCTCTTGTCTCATTCACCAGAATTGCCTCATGCCCTTGCCTCAACTGGTTACTGGCGAGGAACGACCCTGATAAGTTTGGACCAGTCAGGCCCCAGTTTGGGAGGTGTGGTTAGAGCTACACAGAGGAGGATAGATGCCTCAATAAAATCAAATGTAGATTCCGTTAGAAGGGATGGGCTGGTTAGGATGGACGTTTGATAGGCGTCAGCCTTGTCAGTGCTGGTAAGAGACCTTTTCTGGACTTTTCTGTAGCTCTCCTTCTGAGTTATAGACAGGTATTTTTTGTATCTCATCTTTTTTATCCTTGCTTTTTATTCATTGAGATTTGATAATGATAATGCAATGGATAGAAGCATTGAGACAGGGATAGAGAATTAGTGAGCAAAGGGGGAGAATTGGCCAGACAGTGGGTCTAGCACATTCCGGCAGTGAGTTCATTGTCCGTGAGGAAGGGGTGAAAATCCAGGGGCCAGTTTGGCAAGACCATAAAACTCAGAGCACCAAATGGAAGGGATTTGGCTTTCTCAAATTTACAGGACAGGAGACACACACCTTGGAAGGGGTGAAAATGAAAATGAATCTGGTTTCTCATGGATGACTCAAAGGATTAGTTGGGGGGAAACTTGATGAAGTCAGCTAAGGTCAGAAAAATCTCTTAAGGAGGAATAATTACTAAGTGGATACGTATCATTTATTGAGTACAAATAAAGTTCAGATACTGCATCCGGTGTTTCCACGTCCAGAGCCCTGTGAATTAACGATCGTTTTCGTTTGGTAGATGAGGAAGTTGTAGCTGCTGAGAGAGTCGACTAGCTTGCCCCAGGTCACATTGTGAATGTTGGACCCAGATTTTGAGTCTTTGCTTCTTTGGTCCAAAAGCTGTGGTTTTGAGGTGGACTGGATTGGATACTTTTCTAAGTTAGATGAAGCTTGACCTTATAACTAAATTGTGGCTGTGTAATTTGCGTAGTTTGCATGTGGGTGGATAGTCTTTGCCATCCTGTAAGGTAGCTTGGTTTGCTCTTGTAGGTTAAATTCATTCTTTGTATTTTGACCAGTTAGTAATGAATTTGAAACAGGTAAATGAATGTAAGTCTTTTGATATAAACAAAGAAAGCATTATAGAATGCCTACATTTACTGTGACACATTTCTGAGCCTGCATTTGTAAGCATTGGCATTCAGGGTCTTCTTTCCTCATGTTCCTCCTTTTAAATACCTGAATTTTAAGGACTTGATCACTTGCGTTATCTAAAGTTTTTCGGTAATTTTGCTTAACGTGCTTTAGAATATAGCTCATTTGACCGTTCACTTGTATGCGGAATGACCTCTCTCTCTCCCTTGCAGATATCAAACCTTCCAATATTCTTCTGGACAGGAGTGGGAATATTAAGCTCTGTGACTTTGGCATCAGTGGACAGCTGGTGGACTCCATTGCCAAGACAAGAGATGCCGGGTGTAGGCCATACATGGCAGTAAGTACAAAGGCCAGATCTTCCTGCTTGGTAGTCTTTCCCCGAGATCCCCTGCCCTTTGGTGCTCTCCTTCTCAGGGGTCTGACACTGGTCAGCAGTTTTACCATACTAGAATATTTTCCTCTTCCCTAAGAGCCAAATTCAGGCTCTAGCTTCTCCATGGAACTATGAAATTGTCCCAGTGAATTCCTGTTTCCTTGTCTTCCTCCATTCCACTAACCCCCAGGTGGTTCTCAGAAGGCCTCTCTGTTTCCAGCGCCCCCTATGCTCTCTTGACTGTCGTAGATAACATTGTGGGGTCAGGGATACTATGGATCCTGTGTCCACATCATCCGTTAACACATGGAGAAAGTGTCCTGGGCCACCCAGTGATGCTTTTCTTCCAGTTGGAGAAAAACGGGAGACTGGAGTTCCCAGAGTTCCTAACAGAGCTCACAGTGTCTGGAAGAATCTGAGGCTGTGTTCTGAATATTGTTGGTCCCTTCTTTGGAGGTGAATGAAGCACGCCGACAAATTCAAGGGTAGAGGTCTTGGGCATTTGCCAACTTAGATCCTGTTTGTCCTCGGAGCCGGACTTACACTAGCCAGGCTTACACTAGCCATCCACATGGTTCACACTCACCTTATCCCTGTCTGTATGCATAGTACGTATGCATATACTGTTCCTACAGGCTGGATTTTCATCTGTATTTGATTGGAAATTCAGTGTCTATGTTTGAAGCGCTTGCCCTAGGTGTTGGTGTCTTCTTGAATGTGGCCGTGGTTCTTTGGGGACCAACATGCTGCTCGTAAGTGGTGGCATGTGGGTGTGCAGAGTGTTGACTCATTCCATTTAGCAGCTTTGGCCGCAGTCTTTACGGACGTGTGTGTGTGTGTGCGAAAAGATATCTTCATTTACAGTTTGGGCTTTGTGGATGTTGGCTGGGCAGGCAGATTATTGGGAACATTCGGAAGATCTTGCTTTCATCATGATAATTAGAGATAAATGGAACAATTTCAAAAGTAAGAAATAAAACATATTAATCACTGAGCATTTGCGAATTCATATAATTTACACATTTAGTAATGATGCCCTGAGAATTAACTAGAAACTGCCACCTTCATTTTTCGGGCTTGTCACAGCACTAAGGTTGACTGAGTACCTTTGCTGTGTAACACTGATGAAAAAAAATTTTTTTTAAAGATAGTTAAAAATTTCTTTAATGTTTATTTTTGAGAGAGAGAGAAGGGGAGGGAGGGAGGGAGGGAGAGAGGGAGAGAGAGAGAGAGAGAGAGAGAGAGAGAGAGAGAGAGAGAGAGAGTGAGTGGGGGAGGGTCAGAGACAGAGGGAGACACAGAATCCGAAGCAGGCTCCAGACTCCAAGCTGTCAGCACAGAGCCTGATGCGGGGCTCGAACTCTGAATGGCAAGATCATGACCTAAGTTGAAGTCAGACGCTTAACTGGCTGAGCCACCCAGGAGCCCCTGTGTAATTTATGCAGGTTTTAAAAAGGTAATTGCAGCACAGCTGAAGCTGAATGTTTGTACTCAGGTGACTTTTTTTTTTTTTTTTAAATGTTTATTTATTTTTGAGAGAGAGACAGAGCGGGAGCCGGGGAGGGGCAGAGAGACAGGGAGACACAGAATCCAAAGCAGGCTCCAGGCTCTGAGCCATCAGCACAGAGCCTGACGCGGGGCCCGAACCCACAAGCTGTGAGATCATGACCTGAGCTGAAGTCGGACACTTAACCAACTGAGCCATCCAGGCGCCCCTGTACTTAGGTGACTTTTAAGAAAGAAGGAGACTTTGAGTCTTTGTGTGGAAATAGGGCTCACGGGCCCAGGAGCTACACTGCTTTTCATTTCCTGCTAAGCTTCTTCAGCTCTGGAGTCAGCAGGCAGATCATAAACTTCTCCGCCTTTAATCCTTCCTGGACTAAATGAAATGCTTCTGTCCACTCGAGTCTTGTGAGGCCTGTAGATGGGCAGGAGTGTGGTCCACATTAATTTTATTACAAGCCTTAAGGTGGCTTGACTCTTTCTTGATGCATCTTTACATCAGGTATCAGAAATGTATCTTGTCTTTTTTTGTTGTTTTTTAATGTTTATTTTTGAGAGACAGATAGAGATAGAGGGTGAACAGGGGAGGAACAGACAGCAAGAGGGAGACAGAATCCGAAGCAGGCTCCAGGCTCCGAGCTGTCAGCCCCACACGGGACTGGAACTCATGAACTGCAAGATCATGACCTGAGCCAAAGTCAGATGCTCAGACCGACAGAGCTACCCAGGCACCCCATAGCTTGTCTTTTTATTTAAGATTTATTATTTTATCTTTGATCTATAGGAATTGTGATTTCATTTTAGATGATTTATTTATTTTTTTAAATAATTATTTATTTTGGGGAAGGAGCAGAGAGAGGGGGGTAGAGGATCCCAAGCAGGCTCTGTGCTGACAGGCTGATGGGAGCAAGCCCGAAGTGGGGCTCGAGCCCACAAACTGCGAGATCATGACCTGAGCTGAAGTCGGACACTCAACCGAGCCACCCAGGGGCCCCATCTTTCTAGATTATTTAATATCATGAAAAGTGTATAAAATGTAGAGTTGAAGCACAAACGTTTCCAAAAACCAATAGCTAACCTTTTGCAGCCTCCTCGTCTCCTCATCTAGATGTGCATAAACATGGATACAGATACACACGTATGTATGTGCTCTGGAGCATTTGAAAGTACGTGGCTGATGAGTTTTATTCTAAACACTTCTGCGCGAATCTCCCCAAAAAAGTGCACTTTTCTTCATAACCACAATGTCATCACCACACCCAAAACACAAACCTTAAATGATTAGAAAGAATTTCATAGTATCACCTAATATGTACTTCATGCACACATTTCCCAGGAATGTCCCACATTCTGGATTTGTCTGATTATCGGTTCCTTGTGGTTAGTTTCAGGCATTTTCTTTGCATGCTTTGTATTTTTGTGTATGTGAAAAACTGGATATTTTGAATATTATGACATGGTGATTCTGGAACCCAGATCCTTCCCCTCTCCTCATGGTTTGTTTTGTTCCTTGCTATGAGATGTAGCTGTTTATTTAGTGATTTTTTTTTTTTTCTCTAAAGTCTTGTTTTAACATCTGTGTAATGGGGTTGCCTGGGTGGCTCAGTCGGTTAAGCATCTGACTTTGGCTCAGGTCATGATCTTGTGGTTTGTGAGTTCGAGCCCTGCGTCAGGCTCTGTGCTGACAGCTCAGAGCCTGGAGCCTGCTTCAGATTCTGTGTGTCCCTCTCTCTCTGCCCCTTCCCTGCTCACACTGTCTGTCTGTCTGTCTGTCTCTCTCAAAAATAAATAAACATCAAAAAAATTAAAAAGAAAAAGTCCGTATAATAAATCCTATGTGGTCTCTGATGTCTCTTTTCCTGGCTTGTGTTCAGCTAATGTTTTGACAGTTTCGTTTTTTGTTTTCCTTAGTTTTTTGTTTTGCTTGTTTCCTTTCGGATACCAGTATCCAAAAAGAAAAGAAAAAACAATCCATAAAGAAAACAAAGGGAAGGAAACCCACACAACTACTGGAGCCCTTGCAGATGGCTTTTGTGCTGGGGGCTCCCCTCCAATGCTCAGCCCCTCCATTCACATATCTGCTTTCCCTTTCACTTCCTACCTGCCCTTGGCCTGTAGAGCAGCCAGAGGTTACAGCTTAAGTCCTCTGGTCTTTCTGAGTGCGGGTCCCCCACTGGGCATGCACCTGGCTTTCTAAACTTCCCAGCATGCACAGGGGAGTGTGAATGGCTTCATTTTCCAAAGAAACTCTGCCGTCTACTTTTCCTGCCACATTTCTGGGGGTCTCATGTATGTCTCAGTCCTTATCTTCTGCACCGGCCATCCGCAGGTCGTGCGTTTGCCTCACAGTGTTTTTGAGGCACGTCCTCTGACGTTATGCCGTGAGTGAGTCCCCAGCTGGGCAGGACAAAGGCAGGCCGCACGGCCCATTCTCCATCGCTCCCCGGACAGGTTGGAACAGACCAACTCCCTTCTTCTTGATTAAGGTCTGCTCTGCTTCCTCTTCCCTCTGGACCCCGAGTCTCGGGTCCGATACCGGGGATCTGCCGTCTGTAAGACAGCTTTTGAGCTGGAGCAAGGACAGGGGCAAGGTCAGGTAGAAATGCTGCAGAGGTTTCTTATCATTTTTGAGTTGGATTTTCTTGATTCATTGTTCGCTTGGTTGCTATAAACTTTTTAAAACATATGTTTATTTATTTATTTTTGAGAAAGAGAGAGCATACGTTGGGGAGGGGCAGAGAGAGAGAGACAGAGAGAGACAGAGAGAGAGACAGGGCATGAGCGGGGGTGGGGGGCAGAGAGAGAGGGAGACCCAGAATCTGAAGCAGGCTCCAGGCTCTGAGCCGTCAGCACGGAGCCCGACGTGGGGCTCGGACTCACGAACTGTGAGATCATTCCTGAGCTGAGGTTGGATGCTTACCTGACTGGGCTACCCAGGCACCCCTGGTTCCTATAAAGTTTTGATTCTTTAACCCCAGAATTCTGACAAGGTTCGTTATTTTTTTGCTTTATTTTTTCGTGTTTCTTTGGAAGGATGCTCCCTTGGAGTTGCCTGCTCTGTCGTTTTCGCTGTTGTCAGTCTATGTATCGTTTTCAGTGAAGGCCATGTTCTGAACACTCATCTTGTTCAGAAAACTGGGAGACTGTGTAGAGTGGCTTTTTAAAAATTTTGCATCTGGATGACATGTTATGGGTAGTTTGTCAAAAAAGCGTTCTGGGACCCAATGACTGGGAGTCGCTGTATGCTATTTTAAGGGTTTAGATACATCATGTATGTTAGCACACTAATTAAAAATGCTGAGAAAAATCTCAGTGAAGAAACAGCTTTTCTAAACTTAGCATTCCCCTGATATTTGTCAGTGGAACCCACTTTATTTTGTGGCTTGCCTGTTAATAACCGGAAAGCAGTTTATTCAGGAGTATTGTTAAGGATGTAACGGTCTCAGGCTTTTCAGTTGGGGAAAAAAATAAATTTTCTTCGGGGTCGTTAGCTATTGCTTTGACGGCTTATCAATCGTCACATTCCAGTTCTTCTTGGTTTAAAAATTGAAGACTTCAAACCACTGTGAGGCCCCACCCCACACATCCACTAGGATGGCCAGAATCCCCAAGTCAGATACTAATAAGTGTTAATGAAGGTGTGGAGAACTTGGAGCCGTCATGCGCTGTTGATGGGAGAGTAAGATGATACGGCCACTTTGGAAAAAGATCCTGGCAGGTCCTCAAACATGTCAGTGCAGAAGTTACAGTAAACTGGACTCCCAGGTATATCCCTGACAGCAATGAAAGCCCACGTCCATAAAACTCGCCCGTGAATGTTTGTAGCACATAACGACATGAATGTGTAATACCCAAAAGGCAGAAATAACCCACATGTGCCCCAGTGGGTGAATGGGCACACAAAATGTGGTCTGTGTGGACTAGTGGACTCGTGCCCCGTCTCAAACCAAAATGAAATACTGACACGTGTTACGATATGGATAAACCTTGAAGACGTTACGCCGAGTGGCAGAAGCCAGATATAAAAGACTACATGCTGTATGGTTCCATTTATACGTAAGTGCAGAAAAAGGAAACCTGTAGGGACAGAAAGTAGATTAGTAGGTCCGGCGTGGGGGGTAGTTGTGGTACCGTGAGGTGGCGATGGCCAGAAGTGCGGGGCCGGGGGAAGGTTCTCCAAGTGACCTTGGTCATGGTCGCGCAGCTCTGGGAATACATGAGCAACCCGTGAATCGAGTGCTTCAAATGGGTGGGTCGGATGGTGTATGGATTCCATCTCAGGAAAGCTGTTTCAAAACCAATGGAAGGCCGCCGTTGTTTGAGTCAGTACTGAGACCGCGGCTGGTGCACCCAGTCCTGGAGAATTGTGACTTCACAGAAATCAAGCTTAGGAAACAACTGTCCACGGGCAACCCTGCTGCCACCTTTGAACATGGGGATTTGTGGCTGAGCAACCAGTGCTCTTTCTTTCTGTAGCAGTTTGAAGGCTTATTTCTGAATGTTAGGTAACAACTCCTCCCTCCCCCCCATCCTCCCCCTGCCCCTGCATAATCTTGGGTGTTAAGTCCATGATGGTTTTCTTCTAAGAAGAGCTTTTTACTCTAGTTTTAAATATAGTAAAGATTCTCCCCCACTCCCCATTCAAGGTTACAGAGTAACCTTGACTTTAGGAGTAGAACCTAGTGATTCATCACTTACATATAACACCCAGTGCCCATCCCAGCAAGTGCCCTCCTTAATGTCCATCCCCCATTTAGCCCATTCTCCCACCCAACACCCACCAGGAACCCTCAGTTTGTTCTCATGGTTTGCCTTCCTCTCTGTTTTAATCTTATGTTTCCTTCCCTTCCCCTATGTTCATCTGTTTTGTTTCTCAAATTCCACATATAAGTGAAATCCTACAATATCTGTCTCTCTCTGACTTATTTGGCTTAGCATAACACCCTCCACTTCCATCCACATTATTGCAAATGGCAAAATTTCATTCTTCTTCACCGCCGAGTAGTGTTCCATTGTGTGTGTGTGTGTGTGTGTGTGTGTGTGTGTGTGTGTGTGTATACAAACACATACCATATCTTCTTTATCCCTTCATCAGTTGATGGACATTTGGGCCCTTTGCATAATTTGCCTATTTTTGATAGCACTGCTATAAACATTGGGGTGCATGTGCCCCTTCAAATCAGCATTTTTGTGTCCTTTGGATAAATTCCTCGTAGTGCATTTGCTGGGTTGTAGGGTAGTTCTATTTTTAATTTTTTTGAGAACCTTCCATACTGTTTTCCAGAGTGGCTGCCCCAGTTTGCATTCCCACCAACAGTGCAAGAGGGTTCCCCTTTCTCCGCATCCTCGCCAACATCTGTTGTTTCCTGAGTTGTTCATTTTAGCCATTCTGACAGGTGTGAGGTGGTATCTCATAGTTGTTTTGATTTGTATTTCCCTGATGATGAGTGATATTGAGCATCTTTTCATGTGTCTGGTACCCATCTGGATGTTTTCTTTGGAAAAGTGTCTATTCATGTCCTCTGCCCATTTCTTCACTTCAAATTATGTTTTTAGGTTTTAAGTTTGGCAAGTTCTTTATAAATTTTGGATACTACCCCTTTATCTGATATATCACTTGCAAATATCTTCTCCCATTCTGTCTGTTGCCTAATATTTTTTACCTAGTGAAACATTTTGGACTATTCAGGAAAAGATTCCAGATCTGATTTTTTTTCTCCCTTGGTGTATGTGTGTATATGTGTGTGTGTGTGTATGTATGTGTATGTATATATGTACATACATATATATATGGTGGATGTATGTGTGTGTGTGTGCACACACACACACACTCCCAAAGGAGGCGTATATGTCACTTTTTCTGTTTGTACACATAACTTTGAGACACACAGCTTATCCCCAGTGGCTTGATATTTCACTTCCTGGTGACTTTGAAATCCCATTGTATTATGCCTGTTTTTTTAAATGTTCAGTGAAATAACTCCACGTTTGAAGAATCCTACCACGGATAGTGTTGCAAATGTGTTTCTTATTGGAAGATTATGTCCTTGTTTGATATGTTAAAAATAAAGTACAGACTAGGAAAGTGGGGAATTAATTACCCATCGTTCACTCATAAAGGGAAAGAATTGTTCTGTGAGTATATATCCCGCTACATTTTTGTGTAAGTGAAATCCTATGGCACTTCTGCTTTTCGTCTGCTCTGTAGGCATTTGCAGGCGTGTTTCCAGGTCGATGCACCTTCATGTATAATGAATTTAGCCACTAGACATGAACTGACTTTCTATTTTTGCCTGCTTGTGATTTTTTAGTTTTTTGTTATTCTCTTTTTCTAATTTTTTTTAACGTTTATTTATTTTTGAGACAGAGAGAGACAGAGCATGAATGGGGGAGGGTCAGAGAGAGAGGGAGACACAGAATCCGAAACAGGCTCCAGGCTCTGAGCAGTCAGCACAGAGCCCGACGCGGGGCTCGAACTCACGGACCGCGAGATCATGACCTGAGCCGAAGTCGGCCGCTCAACTGACTGAGCCAGCCAGGCGCCCCTATCTTTTTCTAATTTTTAAAAAATGTTTATTTTTGAGAGAGACAGAGATAGAGCATGAATGGGGGAGGGGCAGAGAGAGGGAGACACAGAATCTGAAACAGGCTTCAGGCTCTGTGCTTTCAGCAGGGTTTGAACTCTCAGACTTGTGAGATCATGACCTGAGCCGAAGTCGGACGCTGAACTGAGCCACTCAGGCGCCCCTAGTTGTTTGTTATTCTAAATACTGCTGCAGAAATTTTTAAGCTGTGTCTTCGCACAACTCTTTCATATCTTTCCTTGGCTATATATGAAAAGATCACACTTCTCAAGACCTTTGGGGAAACAATATACGATTAAAATGGTGTGTTTTTTCAGTAGGTGTCATTCTGCATTAGAGTGTTACAGCTTTATCTTTGTGGAGTTGGTAGGCCAGAATGGGATTTGTTAAAAAACTTCAAGGTGGGGCGCCTGGGTGGCTCAGTCGGTTAAGCGGCCGATTTCGGCTCAGGTCATGATCTCACGGTCCGTGAGTTCGAGCCCCGCGTCGGGCTCTGTGCTGACAGCTCAGAGCCTGGAGCCTGTTTCAGATTCTGTGTCTCCCTCTCTCTGACCCTCCCACATTCATGCTCTGTCTCTCTCTGTCTCAAAAATAAATAAACGTTAAAAAAAAAAAAAACTTCAAGGGGTTTTCTTACATATTTCAAAATTATTGAGAAAGTTATATACTTTTGTATTTTTTCTTATATTTGGCCACTTTTCTGTATTATCCTTTGCCAGATTTTCTATTAGGATGCCAGTCTTTTGTACTGATGTATAATATAATGAGGACTTCAGTCTTTTCTTGTTCGGTTTCGTATGTTTTCCCAGAAGTTGTCATTTGTCTTTAAATTCTACAAATTTTTTATTGAATTACAGAAATAGAGAATTTCAATGTGGTGAGCTTATCAGGGTTACCGTTACGGTTTCTGGCTGTTAGCATATCTTGAAAGGTTTTCCTGGTGCCGAAATCAGAAATGGTTGTAGACTCACATTTGAGTACCTAAGTTTAGGCTTTTGTTTTTTTTACATTTCAGGTAAAAAAAAAATTTTTTTTTAAGTTTTTTTTTTTCAAGTAATCTCTACACCCAAATGGGGCTCGAAATCACAACCCCAAGAGTCACATGCCCCTCCCAGTAAGCCAGGTGCCCCTAACATTTCAGGTTTTTAATCCTGATGTAATCAGGATTAGTGAATTATCAGGGGAAAGAGTGTGACTTTTCTCCCCACAAATGATTAGTCATGAATTTTTAAAACTTTTTACTTATTTTTCTCAATTCAAGATAATTAGCATATAGTGGTGTTGGTCTCATTGTACAATGTAATGTACAATATGATGACTTAGCAGTTCTATGCATTACTCACCGCTCACTGTGACAAGTGCATTGTTAATCAAACCCCCTCACCCATAAAATAAAAATTATATTTTTAATTATCTGATTATTCAAATTCCATTGTTCAGAATCAGTACTCTTGTACTAAATCCTTGGATTTGGGACTGTTTCTGGACTGTGTTGTATCCTCTTTCTGTATGTTTCATATGAATAGTGTATCATTATTAAAAATAGCGGGAATTGTATTGGCATTTCATTAGAGTCTTAAATTCCTTTGGTTACTGCATTTTTATATTATTTAGTCCTCCCAGCGAAGAATACTTTGTTTCTATTTGCTCAAGTTATCTTACTGTCTGTTAATTTTTCCTTCTTAACTGGCTACACACATTTCTTAATAAATTCTTTAAAATATTGTTGTCCATTCTGGGAATGCGTGGGTGGCTCAGTCGGTTAAGCATCTGACTGAGGCTCAGGTCATGATCTCACGGTGCATGAGTTCAAGCCCCGCCTTGGGCTCTCTGCTGTCAGCACAGAGCCTGCTTCGGATGCTCTGTCTCTTTCTGTCTCTATTTCAAAAATAAATAAACTTAAAAAACATTTTTTTGTTGTCCATTCTGAATACTTGTCTATACCCACTGTCTGTCCTTTTTCTCCTTTTATTCTTTCTGTCCCCATTCTTATGGGTTCTTTTACCCCCATCACTGAATGACATCACTGCTGTCATTAGAGCAATCACCATCTTTTTGTTGCTGAAGCCCATGGTCAGTTTGGAGCCATGACCTTCCTTAATTTTCCTGGGATATTGAAAATACTATGTTCTTGAAGACTTTTGTCTCTTGGTTTCCATGACATTTATGTGCTCTTGGCTACCTTCCTGACTGGCCCCTCTCTCCTGGGTCTCTAGGGCCTTCTCATCTTTCTGATCTCTTTTATTTTGGTATGCCCCAGGGCTGAGTATTCAGTCTCTTTTTTTCCCTTAACTACCCAGATTCTTCTAGTGAGCCCATCATCCAGTCTTAGGGATTAATACTTTCTTTCTGTCTCTGTTCCGTGACGTACAGCTTCTGTCGCTTAGTAGATGCTTGGGGATGATGAGTGCCCACACATTTCTTACTGTCCACACCTCACTTGTAAACTCCAAAATTATATGTCTGGTTTCCTACTTTGTATTACTTCTTAGATCCCACAGAAGTTGCACGTATAATAAGTTTATTCCCAAGCTCTTGACCTCATCATATCACTCCTCTGCTCCCTACAAAATCTGGGAGCTGCACCCCCTTCCCCAGTTTCTCTATATTTCAGTAAATACTTACCCCTCTTTCCAGTTGCTCAAGGCACAGACTTTAGAGTTTCATTTCCTTCCTCTTCATACTCTACATCCTGTCCATAAGCAAATGCTGTCTGCTTTACTTTCAAGGCATAGAACCCACTCTCTTTTGAAAACAACTAGTGTTCCTTTGAAGAAGAAAGGGGGGTGGTGTCCCTGGGTGGCTCAGTCAGTTGGGCGTCCGACTTCGGCTCAGGTCATGATCTCACGGTTCCGTGAGTTCGAGCCCCGTGTCGGGCTCTGTGCTGACAACTCAGAGCCTGGAGCCTACTTCGGATTCTGTGTCTCCCTCTCTTTCTGCCCCTGTCCCGCTCACAATCTGCCTCTATCTCTTAAAAATAAATAATAAAACATTTAAAAAAAATGTTTAAACCACCAGTGAGTGTTTCTTGGTCCGGCCACTGGCATGTCTCGCCTGCCTGATTGCTCTAGTCTCTAGAATGGTCTTCCGCTTAACCTTGCTCTAGTAGTCTGTGCTTCATGTAACAGCTGGTTACCCTCTCTGAGCATTGTTAAATTATGCCACCTCTCTGCTTAAAACTCATCCCCAAATCCTCATAATGGGCCTAGAAGGCTCTATATGATCTGGCCCTCAACTGTCATTCAGAATTGTCTACACGTTACCTTCTGCCTTGCTTGCCACACTCTGGCCACCACACCGACCTCTGTGTTCCACGTGCATCTGGAGGATGTTCCTACCTGGGGGTCTTTTCCTTTCTCCCTTGAACTCTCTCCTCTGTGAATATTTTTAACGTTGGCGGTCTTTCACTTCAGTTAGGTCTTGGAGCAGATGCCGTGTGCTTGGCTAGTCCTTCCTGGACCACCACATCTGACCTGTTCCTCTCATCTCCTTGACCCCACTTTGCTTCATAACCCTCATCACCACCTGATTCTTTGTTTTTGTTTTGTATGTGTTTTGTATTTTGTATGTGTATATGTGTCTCCTGACTAGATTGTGAGCCCTTTGAGACCCCCATCTTTGCTTTTTTTTTTTAAATTTATCTATTTAAAAAAAAATTTTTTTTTAACATTTATTTATTTTTGAGACAGAGAGAGACAGAGCATGAACGGGGAAGGGCCAGAGAGAGAGGGAGACACAGAATCCGAAACAGGCTCCAGGCTCCGAGCTGTCAGCACAGAGCCCGATGCGGGGCTCGAACTCACGGACCGCGAGATCATGACCTGAGCCAAAGTCGGACGCCCAACCGACTGAGCCACCCAGGCGACCCTAGAATTTATTTTTAAGCAACCTGGAGCCAACATAGGGCTCGAACTCACAACCCTGAGATCAAAAATAGCGTGTCCTACTGACTGAACCAGCCAGGCCACCCAAGAAAGACCCCAGTCTTTATTTAGTTGGCTCCCTGCTATATTCTTGGGTGCTAAGACAGTTTTTTGTTGCTATTTAAAATGTCACATAATGTGTTTTCCTAACATTGCTGATATACAGGGACGCTATTTAGATGACTATGTTAATTTTATAACCAGCCAAAGTACTAATCTGCCTCATTTTTGAATTTGAATTGATCTCAGATGGTACTCAAGGTACCATTCTGGAAATAATTTTTGCCTTGGCTCTCCTTCTATTGATTGATATTTCTTATACATTTGTATGTATTTACTTTTCTCATACTTCTAGATCAGTACCGAATGACAATATTGATTGTACGATTCTCATGTTTTTTCTCACTTGAAACCAAATACTTTTTTTCTGATTAAAGTCTGTGCATTTCTGTATGTGTACATGTGTGTGTGTGTGTGTGTGTGTGTGTGTGTGTGAGTGAGAGAGAGAGAGAGAGAGAGAGAGAGAATGAAGATGAGCATGAATTAGGAACAGCTATTAAAAATTTTATTAAATGCCTTTTTGGTATCAATCATGCCATGAGGAAATGTTTCTCCCTGTGTAGCTACTGGTATCACAAATCATAGTAACATGTTTTCTGCGGTTGAACCATTCCGGTCTTCCAGAAGTGATCCCTACATGGCTCATAGTTTACATGTTTAATGTATTTTTACATGTGGTATGGTAATATAATTTCTGCATAAAAGTGTTTAAATGAGATTGGTTCATACTTTATATTATGAAGGTCTTCTATAGGCTATGCTAGCTTTAAAAATCAAATTGGGAAATTTTCCATCTTTAGTTCATTCATATAGTAAAAAGTTACGGATCATCTTGTGAATGAAACATATCTTTGATCTCCTTGAGCTCAAAAAAGTTTCCCCAGACTTCAGAACATTTGTGGTGGTACAATTTTCCGTTCTTTGAGACTGAAATCCTTCTGAGCCGGAAGTCTTTGGGGAAAGGTAGATGATTCTTCAAAATCTGTGAGGTTTTACTATTTCCTCAGCATCAGATGCATGTGGGCGTGTGTGAACGTGTACATGTATTCACATACGTATTTTTGTTTTCTTAGTTGGTTTTATTTATTTATTTATTTATTTATTTATTTATTTATTTAGAGGGTACAAGCTAAGAAGAGGGGCAGAGGGAGAGACAGAGAGACTCTTAAGGAGGCTCCATGCTGAGTGCAGAGCCCAATGCGGGGCTCGATCTCACGACTGTGAGATCATGACCTGAGCCACCATCAAGAGTTGGACACTTAACTGACTGAGCCATCCAGGTGCCCCCTTAGGTTTTTAAATATTAGTTTTAAGAACTGCTTATTGGAATGTTCTTTAGTAGCCAGGTGTGTGGTAGTTTAAAAAGGTGTCCATAATTTCCTTAATACACCTCCCTTTATAAGGTGGAGACTAAGTACTGCCTGATGTATGGGCCGAACTTAGTGAGTCACTCCTAATGAGAGCATATGGCAGAAAGGACAGGGTGTCCTTTCCGAGAGCAGGCCGTATAAAAACACTGTAGCTCCTTCTTTCTTTCTTGGATTGCTCACTTTGGGGGAAGCCAGCTGCCATGTTGTGAAGACGCTTGGGTAGCTTTATGAAGAGACTCGTGGGGTGAGGAACTAAACCTTCCTGCCAGGAACCCGGTGAATGAGCTTAGTGCCAAATCTTCCAGAACCCAGAAAAGCCTTAAGTCTTAGTTGACATCTTGACCTCAGTCATGAGATAACCCGAGTCAGAACCACCCATCAAAGCTATTCCCTGAATCATGACTCACAGAAACCGTGTATAATATTTGTTGTTTTAAGCTATTCAGTTTTGGGATAATTTGTTATACATCATAGCTAACCAGTACAAAGAGTTTCATTGATTTCTTTTTAATTTCCTGACTTATTTCTTATCAAAGCTTTTTGGCCCATACGTTTCTGCCTTTTGAGACATATTAAGATTCT
Source organism: Lynx canadensis (assembly GCF_007474595.2). Taxonomy (NCBI): domain Eukaryota; kingdom Metazoa; phylum Chordata; class Mammalia; order Carnivora; family Felidae; genus Lynx; species Lynx canadensis. The sequence goes on from NC_044316.2 coordinate 6,027,037, forward strand.
TTTTAGCATGATAAATGATCAATCAAATGTGAAATATTGGAAAAGACCTGTATTATTTTTAAATTTTTTTTTCAACGTTTTTATTTATTTTTGGGACAGAGAGAGACAGAGCATGAACGGGGGAGGGGCAGAGAGAGAGGGAGACACAGAATCGAAACAGGTTCCAGGCTCCGAGCCATCCGCCCAGAGCCTGACACGGGGCTCGAACTCACGGACCGCGAGATCGTGACCTGGCTGAAGTCGGACGCTTAACCGACTGCGCCATCCAGGCGCCCCAAAGACCTGTATTATTAATTACATATACGTAACACCTCTTTTTTGCCTCTTTAATACAAACAAATTGAGAAGGATTAGTTCAAAATGTGTAACATTCAATCGTCAGTTTCTTCTTATTTCTTGGTTTTTATTTTATATGTTTGCATACAAAGTAACTTGTGTATTTATTGTTATATATGTTTTTGGATATAAAATTATTTTATCTTTTTTTTTTTTTTTTTGCTATTTTTGTTAATGTGACATATCCTCTAAGTTGATGTTTTCCTTTATACTTCTGGCAAGCTTTTTGTTTTTCAAACCTATGCTTCGATTTTAGATTCAGGATGCTGGGTCTTTAACTTCTTGAATCTTAAATATCTACTCCTCTCAATGAATAACTTTTAGATGTTAAAAATAGTACACTTGGAAGTAAAGAAAGAACATGTCAAAATGTATTTAACTCATTGGTAAGAGCACTGGGCGGGTAGGATGCTGAAACTAGCATAAAAGCATTTGTGTCATTTAGTATTTACAGTCACTGAGGAAAGAACGAGATGGCCCATCCAAATAAAATGCTGCTAATTATCTCCAGGTCAGTGAAGAAGTAACGTTGGGGGTTACGGGACAGAAATCATTTGCATCCCTAATGGACAAAAATATACACGTAATCCTGTAACTGAAGCGGCCCTAATGAATAATAAATATCAAGCAAACTGAAAAGGGCAGTTAAAAAATCCTTGGGTTGGCCCCAGTGTGAGTGAAAGGAAATGGAATCCTTTTTTGACATATTTACAGGAGTTGGGGAAGTTTTCACGACACACACATGCTAGAAACATAGAGCAGTTTCAGAATGACCTGCCCCCCAAGACCACAAATGGTACCCATTTTAAGTGCACACTTTGAATTTTGACAAATGACTGCTCATCAGTCAGGAGAGGAAGATGTCTGTTACCGAGAAAAGATCCTCGGTCCTGTTTTCTGTCCATGCAATTGGATTTTCTCATCCCGGAGATTCATGCAAATGCAATCTCACTCCATGTTCTTGTCTGGCCGCTGCCTTTCTCTAGCGCGATGTGCTGAAGAGGTAGCCGTCCTATGGGGTATGTTAGCTCATTCTTGTTATTGCTGAGAAGTTTCCATTGTGTTGATGGACCACAATCTGTTGTCCACTCACTGGTGCGTATGTTGGCCTTAGCAAGTGCTTCAGTACCTGCAGTGCCTCCATTTATTGAGGACGTTTTGCTGCCAGCCATGTTTTGTGGTTTTCAGTGTAGGAACCCCTGAGCACCTTTTACGTTTATTCCTAACCGATTCATGGTCCTCGATGCTACTCTTGTAAATGGAATTTTAAAACCTATCTTCCAGCATGTTTCTGTTGTCATAGATAAATACAGATTTGCGTATTTTGACATCACGCCCCGTATCCCTGCTCGTGTTGCTGTTAACTTTAGTAGGGATGGTCTGTGTAAACAGTTACAGAAGTTCAAGTGTCTCTGAGTAAAGGCAGTGGTGTGGTGTTGGTTTTTTTTCTTCCCTCCTTAGCTTTCTAGACTGGCTAGGACCTCCAATATAATGCTGAACAGAAGTCCTATCTTGTTCCAGTGTTAATTAGGAAAAGAGTGTTCCAGATTTCATGGGTAAAAAGTATGACATTTGCTCTTGGTTTTTGGATGTTCTTTATGACATGACGTTTCCTTCTTTTCTCATAGTGTGCTGAGAGTTGAATTGTGAATCTTCTCAGATGTCAATCCTACATTTATTGAGGAGATGGTATAATATTCCTCCATTTTTCTGTAAATACGGGGCATCCTATTGCTTTTCAGGTTTTAAGCCAGTGTTTGTATTCCTGAGATAAACACCATTTGGTCATGATTATTATGGGTTCACATGTTGCTAGATTAGATTTGTCCCTATTTTTGTTAATAGTTTTTGAGTTTGTGTTTATGAGGATTACAAATTGTATCATAATGTCTTTATTATGTTTTACAAGTGAATAAATTGACCTCATAAAATGTTTTCGAAAGAAATTCATGTAAGACTGGTCTTATCTCTCCCTTGCATGGTCGAAAGAGTTCACCAGAACATCTGGGTTCGACTTTACTTCACGGGAAAGTTTTTCATAACAAATTCATTGAAAAAATAGCTTTACGGCTATTCAGATTTCTATTATTATTTTTGATAGGTTTCATTTTCAAAAACTGTGTCCATTTTGTCTGTTTCTGGAAGAACGGCAATGTCCCCCCTTTCGTTCTGATTTCAGTAATTTGGTTATGTCTCCTTTTCTCTCATTGTAGCCAGAAGTTTATCCGTTTTGTTGATCTTTCCGAAGAGTCGGTGTGCATTCTGTTGTCATTTTTGTTGTTTTTGTCTATTTCACATACTTTTCACTCTTCTTTTGATTATTTTTTTTTTTTCTGAGTGGTTTGGCCTTGGTTTGTTCCATTTCAAACTCCTTAAAGCTGTGAGGTTAGGTTTTGATGGCTGGCTGTGTCTTCTCTTCTAGTATTTGCATTTATTCAGTACTATGAATTTCCCCCCTGAATACTACTTTCGCTGCATTTCCTGAAGCTTCATGAGTTCTATTTCGTTTTCACTTAGTTCAGGGTATTATTTTACTTTATCTTGAGGCTTCCTCTGTGATCTGTGGGTTGTTTAGAAGTATGTTGTTTCACCTCCAAATATTTGGAGATTGCCCAGGTATCTTTCTGTTACTGGTTTCTAATTGAGTGACTTTGCGATCTGAGAACACGCTTTGCATGATTTATTTTTTAAAAAATAAGGTGTGTTTTATGGCCCAGAACATAGTTTATGTCAGCAAATGCTCCATGTGAGCCTGAGAAAAGTGTGTATACCCTGGCTCTTTTGGGCACAGTATGTGCCTCTCTTGGTTGACGGTCCGGGATTTTTATGTAATGTGTATCTTCTCAGGTAAATACACATACCCGCAACTAAAAACTAAGTAGCCTCCAGTGAGTATTTATACAGCCTCAGTACTCCTGTTCAGAGCAAAAATATGTAAAATAAATCTGCAAACTAGTTGTTGCTGATGGGCAGAGATTATAACAGTCAACTATCAGACTTCTGGACGTTTCTTTCAATAGTACTCACTCTCAGTCTTACCTAGGTACTATCAGCTCTGTGCTACTGGTTCTCTTCTCCATCCCTGACACGTATGGAACTAATGGTCCCTTATTTCAAGGACATGTAAAGAATGCTCCCTTCATGGGAATTACTAAAGATGATTTCCGCTGTTTGCATGATAGGATAATATATTTTGCCAGTGCCTCATTTGGTTAAAAATGACTAATAGGTATCTTTAAAGCTCTGCATAGTGTTAAATTTAGCTTTATGATGAAGAGTGGGTAGAATAATTATAACGAATTTATTGAGTTTGTATTTGCTCTTGTATTTCAGATATATTGTGGTGTGGCTTCATTCCCTGAAACAGAGAAGATCTAGTCTTTTTTTTCTTCTTCTTCTGTTTACCACTACTTGCTTACTAATCTGACCCCGTAATTTTTTTTTTTTTTCACTTCTCCAGTTTTCTTCCTTTTTTCTTTGTTCTTAGCTTCCGGTTTGCACATGCTTTGGAGTCGTTAGGGGGGAAAATGAGAAGAGTCACTTTGTTTTCCCTTTATGGAGGTGGCCATTAGGTTGGGTTTTGTGGATTGTTTTCAATACGATGATGGCTTCCTGTTGCTCCAAGTCTGACCCCACATGTGGATTCTTCTAGAAGTATGCTGGCATTTCAGCCACCTACCCAGCGGTTGCTTCCACCCTGAACCTTGAGGGTTTGCATGATTAATGACTGTGACTTCTCTTTGTGTTCCAGCCTGAAAGAATAGACCCAAGTGCATCTCGACAAGGATATGATGTCCGCTCTGATGTCTGGAGTTTGGGGATCACATTGGTACGTTCGTCATGGTAGATGTAGCATTGAAAGAAAATTTTATCAGTCTTCTACCCCTCATAAGAACTGCCTTTCTCTCTCTCTCTCTCTCTCTCTCTCTCTCTCTCCTAGTCTTTGACTTTACTTACCTGTTTTTTTCCTCCATGGTCATAATCACAGGGACTATATCTTCTAGTTGTTGAAAAAAAGTATGTGTTTTACTTTAAAAATCAAACCAGAGTTGACAGTTTCCCTCAAGGTTTAGGAAGTGCCTTGGGCTCTTTGGTGTCGCGCTGGGTCCCTTGGCCACAGATACGAGGTGCCAGCAACCGCACTAGGAACAGGAACGGGGGAGGGCGGCGCCCCCACGGGCAGTGCAGCGGTGAAGGCACCTGTCTGCTGCTGCCTCCAGCGGGAATAGCATGTACTCTCTGTACAGCATGTGTATTAGGTGTATGTGTTGACACGGACGAGTAGAGTTTCTACTTGGAATCTTCTACTCACTGAACAGAAAAGTCACACGTGAATGAGCTACAAGTAATTCAGTTCTTGTGGAACCAGAACAACCGAGGCAATAAACCTAATGAAAGTTCTACTTTCAAACAACACTGAGAAAGAATAGTAAGGAAGCTACTTAACTTGCAGCCAAGCACAATTAAGCAAATTCTTCTTTCTCACCTGTACCTGTACTGAAATTTTCCTTCTATCTTAAAAGTTATCTGTATTTGCTCATTACTTATCTTTGTTACCAAATGTTGTTTTGAAATTTTGGATTTCTTTTCTTGTGCTTGCTGCTTTATCACGGCTTGGTGGTGTTTTTCTGACCTTGGACAGCTTTTTCTACATGGGCTGTGAATTTCCCATCACTAGATGGGGCTGTGCCCTGTTTGGTAGGCAGCCCCAAACTTTCCCGTTCATTTCCTCCCCTTTGTAATGAGGTCCCACAGCCCTCAGCTGAAGAAGCCCTGAGGCGCTGTCCTCAGTGCTGCCTCTCAGGTGCCTTCTTCTCTCATGAGCTTGGGGTCACACCCTCGCATAGCGATCACCTACCAGCATACCTAAAACGGGGCTCATTTAGGCCATGCTGCAGACTTAGACCTACTTTTTTGGAAAAAGCACAATTTCTGGGTTTTCATTATCCTCAGAACAGAGCAAGAGAAAGGGGAGAATTGACCTTTGAACAATTGGGACATAACGTCCGTAAGATCCTTCGGATCTGGTTTGGGATGGTTTAGAGATGCTGTCCTGAGCACCCCACCATTGGGGTTTTGATCCAGACTTGATTTCTTCTGTTGTGGTAATATCTGGCTGTGGTCAAAACTGTAGTAACCACAGGATGGCTGGAGAACAGAATCGCACATTGCTTCCTTTGAGCTCAGGTTGGGCTTTTGTTGATTGAACCTTCTCTTCCCTTAAAAATGAATATGACCACTGTTCTGGACGTGGCCTTCCATTCAGATAACTATCGACTGTGCAGACTTTGTACCGAGAGTGTTCTAAAGCCAACCTTCCAGGATCCTTCACACAAAGGAATCAGAATTGAGGGCTATCCCAGCTCTTATGTGGTGGGGACATGGTCCGGGCTTAAGTTTGGGGTTTCCTTTAGTCCCAGTCCTTGAACTCAGTTGATACGGAATTCTCTGTATTACCTTGATTTCTAATCACTCCTTCCGCTTAGCCTTACTAATTGGGAAAATTATATATCTTGTATATCTTGCTTTACCCTCTGTGTTCTCTTTAGTACGAGTTAGCCACAGGCCGATTTCCTTACCCAAAGTGGAATAGTGTATTCGATCAACTAACACAAGTCGTGAAAGGAGACCCTCCACAGCTGAGTAACTCGGAGGAAAGGGAGTTCTCCCCCAGTTTCATCAACTTTGTCAACTTGTGGTGAGTACGTGATGTTCAAATGCGCAACAAACACGCGGTGAGAACAGCCAGTGTTCCTGGCTCCCTGCAGCACTGGGCCTCCATGCCCTGGGGGGGGGGGGTGGCCTTCTTCCTGTCGCTCTGCCTCTGTGCCACAACTCTGGGCCACTTTGGCCACACGGAAGGTTCCAGCGGGCCTGGAGAGCATCGCTCTTGTGTTCTGCTAGTTGGATACTGATTTCTAGTACCTGGTACAAGAAATCCAGCCTCTGTGAGACTGATCATCTTATTCAGGTGCGGCTCTAACAGTGCAGTTGTGCTAGAATTGCGGGGAAGCTTTTACGAAGTCAAGAACCTACCAGGTCAGATTGGCATTTCAGGGCTGGCCCTCTGCTCCGACACAGCCTATGACATAGTGCGATGCACGTAGGAGAGACCACCCAAAGCTTGGTGGGTCGGCTGAGTACTGGCTCTCTGAAAGCCGCTTCCGGGGAAGCTGTGAGCCCGACACCTGGTGTTGTTTGTCCACCTTTTAACAGGTGTGTGTGCATGTGCACACCTGCGTGTGCGTAGAACGTAAAAATAAGAACGTGCAGATACGGCAGGAACACAGTCGTGCTTTGTACTGTTTCAGTCTGTATTTTAATGTTTTATTTATTTTTGAGAGGGAGAGAGAGAGAGAGAGAGAGAGAGAGAGAGAGACAGACAGACAGACAGAATGTGAGGGGCTAGGGGCAGAGAGAGAGGGAGACACAGAATTTGAAGCAGGCTCCAGGCTCTGAGGTGTCAGCACAGAGCCCGACGCGGGGCTCGAACTCACGAACTGTGAGATCATGACCTGAGCTGAAGTCGGGTGCTTAACTGACTGAGCTACCCAGGTGCCCCTGTTTCAGTCTGTGTTTTAAATGACACCTGTTTTGTTATCATTTGAATATTTTTGATAATTATTCTGTGTATCCAACATGATTTAAAATAATGTGTTTCTGGGTAAAAAGTGTTCTTGAAAATGCTTTCCTTTTTCTGCTCATTTTTTTCTTGCCAAGAACGCTATCTCCCTCCTCTTTCTAGGCCCTGTAAGACTTACATTTCATGGTCCAGCATTGCCCTCTTTTTGAATAATTAGAAAATATTTGTTAGACTCTAGTTTTTAAGTCCCTTTCATCTTTTGTAATGAAATTCTCCTTTTGCAATGGTTTCCCAGGGGGTGACGGATACCTCAGGGTTTTCTAGGTGGAAGAGGACCATTAGCATGACTCAAATTGGCTGCTTTTTCCTTTTTTATCTTTTTTAAGCTTATATATTTATTTTGAGAGAGAGAGGAAGAGAGAGTGAGTTTGTGCAAGCAGGGGAGAGGGGAGAGACAGAGAAAGAGAGAGAATCCCAAGCAGGCTCTGCACGGTTAGCACAGAGCCCAACATGGGGCTCGATCCCACGAACCTGTGAGATCATGACCTGAGCTGAAATCAAGAGTCAGATGCTTAACCAGATGAACCACCCAGGTGCCCCTGCTTCTTCCATTTTTACCAGTTTGCAAACACCTATACAGTTTATATAATTGCATGTGATAATTTTATATATTCCATTTTAATGAAGTAATTTGGTTAAAGTAATCTGTGTGAGTCAAAGAGCATAATTTCTAAAATAATTAAGAGTTGTTTAATCCCTCGATCTCTTTGTTTTATTTTTTAAATTATTTTTTAAATTTTATTTTAATTTTTTTAATGTTTATTTTTGAGACAGAGAGAGACAGAGCATGAACAGGGGAGGGTCAGAGAGAGAGGGAGACACAGAATCTGAAACAGGCTCCAGGCTCTGAGCTGTCAGCACAGAGCCCGACGCGGGGCTCGAACCCACAGACTGCGAGATCGTGACCTGAGCCGAAGTCGGACGCTTAACCGACTGAGCCACCCAGGCGCCCCCTTTAGTTTTAAAATTTTTTAATGTTTATGCATTTTTGAGAGAGAGAGAGAGAGAGAGAGAGAGAGAGAGAGAGAGAGAGTGGGGGAGGGGCAGAGAGAGGGAGACAGAATCCGAAGCAGGCTCCAGGCTCCGAGCTGTCAGCACAGAGCCTGACGCGGGCCTCGAACTCACAAACCGTGAGATCATGACTTGAGCCGAAGTCGGACACTCAACCGACAGAGCCACCCAGGAGCCCCTGGTCTGGTCTTTTTTTAAGTATTTATTTATTTACTTTGAGAGAGAAAGTGTGTGTGCGTGCAGGGGAAGGGCAGAGAGAGAGAGGGCGAGAGAGAGAATCCCAAGCAGGCTCCACACTGTCAGCTCAGAGTTTGATGTGGGGCTTGATCCTACGACCCTGGGATCATGACCTGAGCCGAAATCAAGAGTCAGACGCTCAACTGACTGAGCCACCCAGGCGCCCAGTCCCTTGATCTCTTGACTGGTTTTGTTGCACCTATGTGTAGTACTTGTATATTTTTTTAAATTTCTGTGTCTCTCGTTGCCAGTTCTCCCCTGTAGATAATGGTTATAGACATCAGTGTTCCATTGTTTTCCCTGAGTAGGTCCATGGATCCATCTCATTCCAGATCATCAGGGGCCGTAGTTGGAGTACATCTGTTTTTATGACCTGCTCCTATCAGCTCTCTGTGTTTGTCCATCCTCCCTTCCACTGTTCCTGGGCATTTTCTGTCCTCGCTAACCTGGATCATTCAGGTTTCTGATTGGTTTCCTCGTAATCCAGTGCCGTTTTGTGCCAAACCATTCTCCTTTTTGTCAGAGTTGTATTTTTATTGATGTACGTCTGATCATGTTACTTTTTGTTTAAAACTGCCTAGAGCATGCATTTTTAATAGCGTGCTATCACCCCTAAGGGGGCAGAAATTTATTCTGGAGAGGAAAACCTCTTGGATAGCGTAATGGTCTGCAGCCCTCCAAAGGGCTGCTACAGAACGTCTGCAGATTGGCGGAATTGAAATTTCACAGGAAGGTAGGGCAGTAATGAATAAAAGATTAGAGAGTACTGGTCTAGAGGCTTACCCTGGCCCTTAAAATAAAGACTAAATTAACATGGCTTTCAAAACACATTATTATTTAAAAAAAACTTTTTGTTGTTGTTGTTTATTTTGAGGGAGGGAGGGAGGGAGAGAGAGAGAGAGAGAGAGAGAGCGAGCAAGAGAGAGCATGAGTTGGGGAGGGGCAGAGAGAGGGGGAGGGAAAGAGAGAATTCCAAGTAGGGTTCCAGCTGTCAGCACAGAGCCTGATGAGGGGCTCACACTCACGAACCGTGAGATCATGATCTGAGCCAAGATCAAGAGTTGGACGCTTAACTGACTGAGCCACCCAGGGGCCCCTCAAAACCCATTATAACCTGGACCTGGTTTATGGCCCTGGCCACATTTCTCAGTACTCCCCTAGAGCTGTTTTTCTGCCAAACTGAGTTTCTTCAGTTGTGTGAGTTAAAAGCATATAGGAGATATGGGAACATAGTCTCACGGTCTTTGGGTAGATTAAGATTTCTCCCAACAGCACACAGAAAGCTGCTAAGCGTAAAAGAAGAGATTGATAAAATTCAATTTCATTAAAACTGAGAATGTCTTTTGATGAGGAGACACCAATGAATGAAATGCCCTCCCATGCGGTCTCCTTGCCGTACAGACACTCGATACGGGACTTTCAAGCAGAATACGTAGAGAGTACCTATGAGTATAGAACACTTACACTATGAAAGTGACAACCGAAAATGGCCAGATACTTGAAAAGGTGCTTAAAAAGATGATATTCGGGTGCTCTGTCAGCATATGAAAGGGTGTTCCTCGGGTGTGATGGGACATCAGGGGAACTCAAATGAAATCCTACGATGAAATACCATTACCATCGCCAGAATTGACTACAGTTTAAAAGGCTGATGGTACAGGAGGGTCTGGAAGCCCCTGGAAGTCCCGTGCAGTAGCTGTAAGACTGTATGTGGTGCAGTGTCATTGGGAGATTGGCAGTATCTCATACAGCCGGTGGAATACAGCTGGTGCCTACGTTATGCTCCAGCAATTCTGTCCCAAGTGGATGCCCAGCGAAAACAGAGACAGAGGCACGCTAAAGGACGTGTGGAAGAATGTTCACAACGGTGTATTCGTAATAATCTCCAGTCAGAAAGGAGCGCCTGGGTGGCTCACTTGGTAAAGTGGCCAACTCTTGATTTCGGCCCAGGTCGTGATCTCAGGGTCCGTGAGTTCCAGCCCCGCATCAGGCTCTGCACTGACAGCGCATAGCCTGCCTGGGATTCTCTGTCTCCCTCTCTCTCTGCCCCTTCTCTGTTCCCTCAAAAATAAATAAATAAATGTAGGGAAAAGAATAGCATTTATCCCCAGGAGAGTGGACAGTAAGTTCTAGCATTGTTAGCACAGTGGTACACAGCATCGGAGGTTGGACTGTTGCTACACTCAGCCACGGGTAAACCTCAAACAGTGTTGAGTGAAAGGAGCAATACATAAAACAGCGTGTATGGTTTCATTGACGTGGAATTTCAAAAAGCAGACAAGAATGAATAAAAGGTAATAGAATCAGAATATTGATACTCTTTATTTTTGTTCCATGCTGAGGGCGTTTGTGTTTTCCTGAATGTATGCTTCAATCAAAAGTTTGCTTAAGGGGGGGGCGCCTGGGTGGCTCAGTCTGTTGAGCATCCGACTTCAGCTCAGGTCATGATCTCGCAGTTCATGAGTTCAGGCCCCACGTCGGGCTCTGTGCTGACAGCTCGGAGCCTGGAACCTGCTTCGGATTCTGTGTCTCCCTCTCTCTCTGCCCCTCCCCCGCTCATGCTCTGTCTCTCTCTGTCTTTCAAAAATGAATAAACATAAAAAAATAAAAAATAAACAAAATAAATAAATGTAAAAAAAAGTTCGCTTAAGGAATAAGAAGAAGCACTTAGGGACCAAAATGATGACGCCAGCTCACAGTTTAAATTCTCCCTGCTTTAACTTCCTATTTAAATCATTAACAGATTTGTTGAAGTTTATTTATTTTGAGAGAAAGAGAAAGTGTGCACAAGTGGGGGAGGGGCAGAGAGAGAGGGAGACCCAGAATCCCAAGCAGGCTCAGCACTGTCAGCACGGAGCCCAGTGCACGGCTCGATCCCATGAGCCATGAGGTCATGACCTGACCCGAAACCAAGAGTCAGACACTTAACTGGCAGAGCCACCCAGGTGCCCCTTAAGTCATTAATGGAATTTTTAAAAGGGAAACCCAGCCTTTACTTGCACTGTCCTCAAGGACTTCTTGTGAAATAGCACAGATGAGACTGACTTCAGGGATGGGCCAACTGATGGCAGAGTTTGCATGCACAGAGGGAGAGCGCCACGGGGGCGGTAGGAGATCTGCACAGGAACTGCTCAGCTGGGCACAGCAGGACCCGGAAAAAGAGGCAGCTTGAGGGACAGGCAGTTAGGAAGCTTATCTCGATCCGAAAAACGTCTCGAGGGAGCATTCTCTACTGGATCCCAGGCACGGCCGGGACTCTTCGGCAGTGTTCACCCCTGCCTTCTCCTTGGCTCAGGCTCTGCTGAAGTGACTCCTGCTGAGGACACTTGTGTTGGTCAGAGTCTGGGAGCACAGCGGAAGCTGTCCTAACAACCCAGGAAACGCATCCCTTGGCAAGGTGACAGTGCTCCAGAGATGGCCCTCTACTCTTTCTCCCGGTCACCCAGGGCTGTGACACGAGCACTGATGCCCTGGGGGCGTGAAGAAACACAAATGAAGATGAGCGCCGTATCAGCCTGCAAACTTGGAGCCAACACTCCCTTGTAAAATTTGCCAGTGAAGAAGTCAGGGACGAAAACTGGTCAGAATGGATGAATTTGAATTCAGGACAGGTTTTTCAATGAACAAACACGGTTTCTGAATTGAAGAGGAGGAAATGGTGGTAAACAGCATATTGGGTATTGCACGGTTGACCGAATCTATAGAGCAGGAAACACCCTTGAGTGAATCCTGCAGACAAGAGGGGTAAGAAAGACGAACAGGAGACACACGATAGGAGTCCTGGAGAACAAAATCCAGGAGACCCCACTTAACTGATTATAGTAGAGAGAGAATTAAAATAAAAATTATCTTTACTTGAAGAAAACCTTAGTCCCTAAATTATAGTACCAGACCAAATTAACTCAGAGGGGAGGGGGAAAAAAAAGCCATCTAGGGATGTTGTAAGATTTTGTTGTTGTTTTTTGCATTCAGAGAGAAAACTTGACAAGCTTTCGTTGAAAACACAGGCACACATTAATGTTCACACCAGTGTAGAAAGACATAGAGCAGTACCTGACGAGTGTTATGATGGGTGAGACCACTTTAGATTATTAGGGTGCATTCGATCCAGGACAGGAATTGCACCAAAACTACTAAAATACCGGTTAAACGTTTCATGGTATCTTTTAAAATGTAGCAGCATTAGAACAACGCCATGGAGTCCACAGAGTTCTAAAACTATGTGGAATCAGAAATTATGGGAGGTAAGATCTCCAGTAAGGGGTTAATATCCAAAATATGTAAAGAACTCGTACAACTCAACACCAAAAAACTGTAAATAATACCATTAAAAAATGGGCAGAGGACCTGCATAGACATGTTTCCAAAGAAGACATCCAGATGGCTAACAGACACATGAAAAGAAGTCCAGTGTCACTCATTGTCAGGGAAATGACAATTGATGCAAATCAAAACCACAATGAGGTATCACCTCATACCTGTCAGAATGGCTAGAATTAAAAAGCCTAGAAATATCAAGTGTTGGCAAGGGGGTGGAGAGAAAGGAACCCTCACGCAGTGTTGGTGGGAATGCAAATTGGTGCAGCCATTGTGGAAAACAGTATAGATGGTCTTGAAAAAATTAAAAGTAGAAACATCATACAATCCAGTGGTTCGATTACTGGGTATTTAGCCGAAGAAAATGAAAACATGAATTCAGAAATAATGTGTGCACCGCTGTGTTTACTGCAGCATTTTTTAATAATAGCCAAGATATGGAAGCATCCATGGTTGTACAGATAAAGATGTGGGGTAGGGTGGGTGTGCGCGTGCCTGAGTGTAATGAAATATTACTCAGCCATAAAAAAAAGAAAATCTTGTCATTTGTTACAACATGGATGGAGCTAGAGGATATTATGCTAAACGAAAGGAATCAGAGAAAGATGCCATGATTTCACTTATGCGCGGGATCCGAAAAAACAAAACAAATGAATAGACAAACAGCAGAAACAGACCTGGGAAAACTGAGAATTGATGGCCGCCAGAGGGGAGGAGGGCAGGGGAGGAGTGAAAGAGGTGGAGGGGGGAAGGGCGGCCAGGCTTCCAGTTGTGCGATGAGTAAGTCATGAGGATAAGAGGCACAGCGTGGGGAACGTGGTCAGTGACATTGCAATGGTGTCGCATGGTGACCAGCGGGAGCACAGCCTGACGCACAGACTTGTTGAATCGCTGTGTCGTACGCCTGAAGCTAACGTAACAGTGTGTGTCAACTGTACTTCAGGTGAAGAAAAATTGACTTCAATAAATTATGGGAGGTAAGGATTCCAAGAGGCTACTGATCAGAAAGACTAGTTGTTCGGCAGAAGCAAGGCCAGATCCTTCAAGCCAGGGCCCCAGAATTCCCCAGGAAAAAGTGGAATGCAGTGTGAGTTCAGAAGAAATGCCAACACTCACTCCCAAGCACAAGGAACGAGAATTAGTAGAAACAACCGATGGCAGGGATAGATCCGACGACTTCAGATATTAGGACAATTAGAAAAAGTCTTTTCGTACATTTAAAGAAAAATGAAGAAGCTCGGAAATAGAAGCAAGGAACACGCATCTCTGAAGAACAAAAGGGAACGTCCAGAGATAAAAAGCACACATTACAAATTCAGTGGCTGGAATAAACATTAGGTGTGATGATTGAAGAGAGATGAGTAAACTGAGAAGTGGGTGTGAAGCTGTCAGCAGAACTTTTGAAATGATGGGAAAGTTTTGTAACCTGCCCTGTCCACCGTGGTGGCCATAGCACTCCAAGTGTGGCCAAGGAGGTAAACTTTAAAATTTTATTTCATTGACCTTAATTTGACAAGTGACTCAACCTTATTGGATGTATGGGGTTTAACTGGTTGGGTTTCACGTGATAAGTGGGACCAAACTAATGGCAGTAGTAATTCTGAAACAGAAGATCGTCAGTGTTAATAAGAACTTGGTTAAACATTTCTACTCAGATGGCATCGCGAGTTTCTACGTTGGTGCAGCTTTTTGCTACAGTAGTTGACATGGAAAAATCGAAAACCTAAGATCGTGGCAGCTTTACGAAGTAAACGTCTGTGTGGATGACCGGTGTGATGGAAATGCTCTGGAGGTCTGGAGCCTTGGCCTTGCTCTGCCCGGGGCATCACTTCCTGCACGATCAGGGGTCGACAAGTGCTCTTTTCCGGACGGCGATCCACAGGAATTGGGCTCTGCCTAGAAATCAGGGTCTGGGGAGTGAAAACACGCCCGTGTCAGTCCCTGCCTGGGCCACCGCGTGCTGCAGGGACACAGAATGGCGAGGGCATAGATACTGTTTGTGTAACCAGAGGACTGGATCTATGATAATCCTGATATCAGCAGGGGGCTGGAACTTCAAAGAGCCGTCGGGGGACCTTGTTCTGTAGCGGTGGACCCAAAAAGGAGTAGCAGTGGTGAAATGGCTCTATCTAGCTCTGCCTCCTGCTTCGGGTTGTAGTACCGGCTAGGCACTCTGAGATTTGCGGAACAAATGCATGCATAAGCGTGCGCACCGTGCAAGCCAGAATTCCAAAATGCATGGAGTCTGATGCTAAAAAAAAAAAAAAAAAAAAAAAAAAAAAAAAAAAAAAATCAACTAATAAAACAAAACATGAATTTACTTTAAATCAAGCTGAGCTTGTAGACTAGTCCAAAATACAGTTCAAAATAAAATAAGTATATTTAGGCTGTCCGAGGAAATGAGGGTGTAAGTTCGATTAAAACTGAGAAAGAAGTGGGGCTCCTGAGGGGCTCAGTCGGTTAAGCGTCCGACTTCGGCTCAGGTCGTGATCTCGCGGTTCGTGGGTTCGGGGCCCGTGTCGGGCTCTGTGCGGACAGCTTGGAGCCTGGAGCCTCCTCAGGATTCTGTGTCTCCCTCTCTCTCTGCCCCTCCCCTGCTTGTGCTCTGCCTTTCTCTCACTCTCTGTCTCTCTCAAAAATAAAGAAGCCTTAAAAAATTTTTTACAAAGCTGAGAAAGAAGTAAAACAGAAATGATAAACAGTTGGCTATGAAAACTGATGCAGAGATTTAGAAATGAAAAAAACTTAGCCGTCGATACAAAAGACCGCATATTTGATGTACTCTAGGCCGGAAACAACTGGGGATAGAACTGGGGAAGTTGGCAGATAGGCCACAGGGATTTCCCAGCATGACACAGATTCAACTGCGTGAAAGAGTGGTTGAGCACCAGGGGGAACAGAAAGGGAACTGGTAAGATACGTGTAGCGAACGTGGCGGGACGTAATTCTGGAAGTGGGAGAAGCGGTATTGGAGATCATGTGGCGAAGCATTTGAGACTTGATGTTCTCAGCTTGGAATCAGATCTCTGTGCCGCGTGGGAGACACGAAGGTATCTAAATGTGTATCTAAATGCCCTGAAGGACGAGTGGAGAACAGTAGTGTAGAAGTTAGCAGGAATGTAGACTGTCTGGGAAGGTGTAAGCAATCAATTAGACTGACAGCCACCTTGCGATGAGCCACAGTAATTGCCAGAAAGCGAGCCATAGCTCCTTGTTTCCACGGAGGAAAAAGAATTGTTAGCCTTGCCCTAAAGCTTTATACGTCGGCACTCCATTATAATTCAAAATAAGGAGGAAATACAGATTTTTCCAGGAATGGAAAGAGTAAGAGTTTACCATTCATAGATTGCTTGAAAAGATATACTTGGCCCAGAAGGAGAGTGAACCCAGGAGAAGGGTGTTGCAGCTTGGTTCCCTGGAAGGCAGGCTTTTCTGTCTTTTTTTTTTTTTTTTTTTTAAGTTTATTTATTTTGAAAGTGAGAGAAAGCGTGACTTGGGGAGGAGTAGAGAGAGACGGAGAGAGAGAATCCCAAGCAGTTCTCTGCACTGTCCTCCAGAGCCTGATGTGGGGCTCAAACCCACGAACTGTGAGATCGTGACCTGAGCCAAGGTCAGATGCTTAACCAACTGAGCCCACCCAGGCGTCCCAGAAGCCAGGCTTTTGAGGCAGAGATCAGTGTGTGAAGCGGATGAGATGGCAGTGGCCTTGCCATCAACAGCTAGAGGAGCAGAGGGAAGTTGGCCTGCAGTGAGATCTTAACAAAGACCTCTACAGGCAAGGCGTACCACTGGGATGACCCTCCAGGGTTGGCCTGACATGCATGAGGGTCTTGATTTCCCTGCCCCTCTGTGGAGCAGTCATGAGCTCAGGCTGCCCCAGGGAGGCTAAGGTGGCTCTCTTCAGCCCAGGTCATCCCGAAGAGGCTGGCCACTGAGGGTTGTCTGCCAGGAGAATCCCTTCATACTGGAACTCGGTGTAGGTATAGTCGCCATAGCACAGCACCACATCCCGCCCAGAAGGTATGGAATATAGAAAACAGCACTGAGTTTGGAAACAGGTGAGGGGGCTCAGTCGGTTAAAGGCCTGACTCTTAGTTTCAGCTCAGGTTATGATCTCACGGTTCGTGGGTTCAAAGCCCACGTCAGGCTCCGTGCTGATGGCGCGGGGCCTGCTTGGGATTCCCTCTCTAGCCCCTCCCTTGCTCTCTCTCTCTCTTTCTCAAAATAAATAAAAATCAATTAATCAGAAAAAAGAAATAGATGAACTACGTTGTCAGTGTTAACTTTTGCAAGTAAAAAAAAAAAAAAGAATTTAATTGAGATTGGAAGAGAGGGGTGATTAAGATACATGGTCCCAGACCAATATGGTAAATATAAACAACATGAAAATACCTCTGGCCACATTAATTAGACAAGGTAGGATTCAAGGCAAAAATATCAGGGCAGAGTGTTTTATTATATCAATATAGTCCTTAGTAAGGCGGTGGTGCTCTCCACGTTTGGACCAAAGGACACAGGATTGAAACTCAGAGCGCAAAAATTAAAAAAAAAAAATCTAAGGATAAATTGATAAAATTTATATATAGTTTACTTCCCAGACTTCTGGTTTCTCTTGGGTGGTGTCAGTATAAATACTAGTGTATGCATTTAGAAAACACGTGCATACACACAATTTTATACACACATTCGTACATTTATTCGTAGTATTCGCAGCTGTGCTGTAATCTGTAATCAGTAGTTAACTTGTTTCTTGTTTTCCACTAATGCTTCTACACTGAATATCCTGAGGACAAATCCTTAGATTATAAATTAAGTGTGTGTGTGTGTGTGTGTGTGTGTGTGTGTGTGTGTACGTACATCTGGCAGGTTGTTCTCTTTGTTCCTTTTGTATCTGAAGGAAAAAAACTGCTTGATTCTTTGTGATACTTCACTTGTGAAAAGAAAAGCACTTGGGTAACTGTGTTTCCGTTTTAATAATGGTATTTTTCTGTTATTTTAGCCTTACGAAGGATGAATCCAAAAGGCCAAAGTATAAAGAACTTCTGGTAAGTATGAGACCTCGGGAATTTTAGTTATTTGTATGAGACCTTGGGAATTTTAGTTATTTCCTCGCCCAAATGCTCTTAGCATGCTCATTCTCTAAGCAAGTCATGGTCTCCTGTGTTCTCAACAAATAGCCTGACCTAACTGAGTATTTTATTATTATGTTTTTAATAATTTTATTTTTTCTAATGTTTATTTTTGAGAGAGAGTATAAGCAGGGGAGGGGCAGAGAGAGGGAGAGAGAGGGAGAGAGAGGGAGAGAGAGGGAGAGAGAGGGAGAGAGAGAGAGAGAGGGGGGGGAGAGAGAGAGAGAGAGAGAGAGAGAGAGAGAGAGAGAGAGAGAGAGAATCCTAAGCAGGCTCCCCATTGTCAGCGTGGAGCCTGACGCCGGGCTCAAACTCACAAACGCCAGATCATGACCTGAGCCAAAATCAGGAGTCAGATGCTTAACCAATTCCACTACCCAGGTTCCCCCACCGCCACCCCCCACCCCACCATTGAGTGTTTTTTTTTTTTTAATAATGTTTGAAACCAGTATTTGGAAAGAGAAAATTTGAAGTTACATTTTCCTCCTAATTTTTGGCTAGATTCTCATGGAAAAATTTGGCCTTGACATGTCATAAAAATTACCCCCCAGAATTTTAACATTCATTTCAGGAGCCACCGTCCACTGCCTGGCCTGTGTGTGTTTAACAAAGTTTTTTTTTTTTTTTAAGTAATTTAAAAAAATTTTTTTAATGTTTTATTTATTTTTGAGACAGAGACAGAGCGTGAGCAGGGGAGGGGCAGAGAGAGGGAGACACAGAATCCGAAGCAGGCTCCAGACTCAGCTGTCAGCACACAGCCCAACGCGGGGCTCGAACCCACAAACCATGAGCTCATGACCTGAGCTGAAGTCGGACGCTTAACCAACCGAGCCACCAGGCTGCCCCTACAAAATTATTCAAAATTATTCTGTATTAAACTCTCTCAATGCAAATTTACATCATACAGCAAATTTCCATTTCTTCAAAAGCTCACCCATCCCTGGGACTTGGTTGTTTTAAGCAGCGCTGGAATGGCTGCGGTCCTGGCAGTGAACAAAATGCTGTGACCTAATCAATAACGTGGTGATAGTTGAAGCAAAGACCCCCTTGCCTAGCTGTCCAGGGTGTTAGGTCAAACTTCTGGTCTGTGCCAGCAGGGACTCCGAAGATACCCAGCCCACGTACTTAGAGAAGCCATGAAAGAGAAACACTGGTAGAGATGGCGTGTGAAAGGGTGGGCTTGTGACGCAGATACGGGGCTGGTGGCTTCGGAGGGGACGGGGGCCGAAGTTCACAGGATGGGATTCTGTCGAGCCTCTTTCAGAGCAGGGTCTGGAGCACTGGAACAGCCTCTTCTCTAAGATCCTTCTGCACGTGGGGGATATGGGAGGTTGAAGCTTATGCCTGTGTCCCACGGGGAGTGGCAACCCATACTCATGTGGCTCTTCCTGGCTCTCAGGTGGTGGCAGGGCCTCCAGCTGTGTTTGGGGCCGAGGAGCAGCTCTCCTGCTGTCTGCCTAGCAAATCCTCCCCGGTGTGCAGAGAAGCCTCCTGACCTCACTGCCAGGATGGCTCTTCCAGATCGGGCTTGCCCACACCCACTAACCGGTCTCTCGGAACGAGCATGACCGTATTTCACAGCCATTATGATTATGGGGTGGGAGCCTTCCGTCCCGTGCCGTATCGAAATTGGGAAAAGCTCAGTGTGGGCTCCCCTACGAACTTTGATCATCTTTTCTTTTTTCTTGCAGAAACATCCCTTTATTTTGATGTATGAAGAACGTACCGTAGAGGTCGCATGCTACGTTTGTAAAATCCTGGATCAAATGCCAGCCACTCCCAGCTCCCCCATGTACGTCGACTGATCTCGCCGCTGCGTCAGACTCTAGGAAAAAGGGCTGAGAGGAGGCAAGACGTAAAGAATTTTCATCCCGCATCGCAGTGTTTTTATTGCTTGCCCAGACACCACGTGCAGTGAGATTGGTGTTCGTTTCCATCTTGTGTGTATGCTCCTGTCACCTAGACATGCATCCCCGTGATACCCGATCGATCACACAGTGTTCGTGCTGGTCAGAGAGACCTCACCCCGCTCTTTTGTGACGGACGTGTCCGTGACATGTGGAAGTCAGTACGATCAATTTATTGACTGTGATCAGATCACATCTTAACTTCATTTCTAGACTCAAAACCTGGAGACGCAGCCACTGGAATGGTGTTTTGTCAGACTTCCAGAAACTGGGAGCGCACGGTGATGGATGTACGTCGTCTGAACACAGAGACTCGGGCTTGAGCGAGAAGGGTTTGCACAGCCAACGAGACGCATTGCCTTCTGGAGCTGGGAGACAAAGGAGGAATTTTAATTTTCTCTCTTCACCAAGTGCAATAGATTTACTGATTTGATACTCTGTTGCTTCACCGTCACGGTCGATGTTCGGGGATCGATGTGCTCAGCCAAATTTCCTGTTCGAAATATCACGTTAAATTAGAACGAGTTTCTCTTTACCAAAAACCGTGTTGCGTTCAAAGAGGTGAACCCTGAAATACGGAGACAGGACAGAACGTGTTCTTTTCTCCTTGACTAGTCCTTCTCTTCATCGGGAAGACTCAGGAGTCTGCCACTTGTCACAGAAGGTGCTGCCCCTAAGAATTTTCTTTCTCAAAGTTCGGTGTCCTGCCAACTTGATGTTCCGTCTGCCACAAACCACCAGGACTGAAAGAAGAAAAACGTGCTGAGGGCCAAGTTTACGGGTGTTTCCAATTCTAGCATCCGATCTGGAACAACTTACAGCACCCTGTATTTCCCCTGGGTCCCAAGCCTGATACTTTAGCCATCATAACTCACTCACAGGGAGAAGTAGCTATAGAAGCGATGTGCCTTGACTGATGACGTAGAGATTGCTTATAGGCAGCACGAGACCAAACCTCAGTCGTCTGCCCGCACTGGCCCACATCTTCGGTTTCTGGATCCCTCCCCCTGCCCATGTGGTCTGTTGCCGCTAACTGACTTTTGCTCAGTCCAATATTTTGCCTTTTACCCCCCACCCCTCCATATCAAAACCATTTTTAATCATCCGGGATATTTAGCCCCAAATCCCTCCTGCACTCTAACGTGTAAAAGGCTGAGGAGCGTGGGGCCCCACTGATGTGGTAGGTGATGAGGAAGCATCTTCTAGAGACACATTTGACCAGATGAGGGTCTGAAATGGCAGTCTTTAGAGAAGCTCGTCACCCGTGAGAGTCTCTGGCACAGGTCACTGTCGTTTCTTGGAATTGGAATTCTACAAAAAAAAAAAAAAAAAGACAACAACAACAACAACAACCAAAAACCCACAAAACCCCAAAGCCCAAGACCACCCCTAGAATCTGCTCTCTTTTGCTATGCTGCCTCACTTACCCCTTAGCCGGGTCTTCCCTAGGTTTCGCTCAGGCCTCCCCGGCACTGAGCGTTGGGTTCCGTGTAACAGTTAAGCAGCCCTTGGGAGTGGCTCAGGCACACTGGGTAGGAAACGGCCGTGGGCCGAGAGGCACACAGTGCCATCCAGGAACCAGGTGGTGGCAGGTGTCGACGTGTCTCCTCCCAGGGTGGCCGTCGCAAACGGTATAGAACGATAGAGGGGAGACGGTGCTGTTTAAGGTTACGTCCCTGTCCATTTTCAGAATTCAGAAATGATTTCTCACTTTGGTCCGCCTGCCCAGTCTCCTTGTTTTTCTCCCCCCTCCCTGGCTCCCCAAACCTTAGACTTCCCAGTGTTCTGAACGGAGGCGTCGTTGCACGTCTTCCTTCGACCGCACCAAGCCATCATCCTCCGTTGCCCCCGGCGACTCAAGAGGAATCTGTTTCTCTGCTGTCAACTTCCCGTCTGGCTCAGCGTAGGGTCACTTTGCCATTAGACACATGGAGATCAAAGCAATTCTGACTGTCCAGGAGCTAATCTGACCGTTCTGTTGTGTGGACAACCACATAAAAAGGCAATTTTAGTGTATTAATCATAGATTATTATAAACTATAAACTTAAGGGCAAGGAGTTTATTACAATGTATCTTTATTAAAACAAAAGGGTGTATAGTGTTCACAAACTGTGAAAATAGTGTAAGGACTGTACATTGTGAGCTCTGGTTATTTTTCTCTTGTACCATAGAAAAAAAAATGTATAAAAATTATCAAAAAGCTAATGTGCAGGGATATTGCCTTATTTGTCTGTAAAAATGGAGCTCAGTAACATAATTGCTTCTTGGAGCTTTGGAATATTTTATCCTGTATTCTTGTTTGAATTCCTCCTCTATTTAAGATATATACATGGAATCGAAGTGTTTATGTAATAGTTCTACCCTTTGCCTGCAGGTCAGTTGTAATAAATCTAGGCTGTGATGATGACTTTGTAATTTGATTTTCTGAAGTCAGACCCTGAGAGGGGAAAAATCAAGTAAATTCCATTAAATTATCTGTGCATTTCACATTGGGACAAACTCCCTTCTTCTGGAAGTGTTTATGGCTCCTTTTTTTCCCCCCCCTCCTCCCTTCTTGTGGTTGCGCTCTCTCTCTCTCTCTCTCTCTCTGTCTCTCTCTCTGCTCACTCTTCTTGAAACCACAGAGGTATTCGTGAAGCACCTGTTGAGTGGGTGTGATGCAGTCTCTTTTTCCAGTTTGCTCCTCTGTTGGTTGCCCTCACCTGCCCTGGCTTTCTCGATGCTAAAGGAAAAGGGTACCGTTCTTCAACCTGTGTCACGGTGGAGGTACACAGCTCGTAAGAACCCAGCCTGCCTCACGCTGGTGCCGTCGCTGCTGGGTGAGCACTGGATACCAGCTCAGATTGCGGTCACCGCTACTTTAGAGAGAAGGGTGGGGAGGAGGTTTGTGGGCCAAAGGCCTGTGGAGGCCAGACCTGAGAGGTTTATGGGCGGGAGGATAGATGTTGCTGAGCAGAAAGCCGTGGGAGCCTGGAAAGTGGGGGAGGGAAGAACTTCAAAGCTCCAGCACTGAATGTATCTGTTACATTAGCACCTCTCGGCTATTGGCCAAATCCTGACTCATTGATCATATGCAGATTCAGCACCTCACTCTTCCCCCGTGCCTGTTTCCTAACCTGATCTGAGATGCAGGAGGTATCGTTCTGGAACCAGCCGTGGTAGGTGAGTATCGAACGTTCTCCAGGGAATGGCCGTAGATAGCCTCCCCAGCTACGCCTTTGCTGCCAGGGGAAAGGATACCCCGCGGAGCTTCCAGACCCTAGCCGTGCAAGGCAATGTCATGGGAAATAGACTGTGAGCAACCTGCCTCTCCTGTATGTGTTCATCTCCTTTGATCCTGACTGTAGCCTTCCAAAGTCAGTTTGTAGTGCCTCGTCTTAGATAGAAGAGAGGAAAACGAAAGCGGAAACAAGGCTGGGAGAAGCAAACTTGTGGCTCCGGTAGCAGCAGGGAGGGGAGCTGAGATTCAAATCCACGTCTGTGACATGCACTGTAGGAAATGCTACATTAATTAAGAAAACAAAAAACTGTCACCCAAGAAGCAGGCCGGAGTTGAGAGGGAGAGGGAACTCCAGCTGGGGTAACTCTGTTCATAAACCTGACCAAGGCCAGCTTCTTTGTCTTGGGGATGAGTTGACCTCAGAGGTTCTGGAGCGGGGTGCTCAGTGGGGCTTAGTGGCCAATACAAAGGCAGCGTCAGGTGTAGCACCCCCGGGATTCAGGACAGAGGCCTTCATATCCCTATCAACATGATGACATCGTGTGGCAGTCGCTGGTAATGGGGATTTGGCAGGAGAGGAAATTGTGATGGCTTTTAGTTAGTATTAAAGTGCCTTTTCGCTTACTGGTTCCCTCCATGTGTCTTAGCTGCGGGAGGATAGAAACGGGACCCAGAGGGGCTTGGAAGCGTCCTGGAACACTGGCCGCCTTGTCTCGGAGGTCCAGAGGCGACTTCTGTCTCCAGCTCTCGACCAGGGCTGGATGCACTAGTCACGTGCATGGCATCTGTACCTATTACTCGGGATGTGAGGGATGGAGAACCTAAGAACTGTCGCTCTTGAACTTGTCAACTCCTTAAAATACCTCATGAAGTCGGCTGAGGGAAAATCCAATAGCACGAGCGACTCACTTCTTAGGGTGCACTCTTAAGACACGCGCGTGTGATGGAAAGCTGGTGTGAGACTGCGCGCGTAAGGAATACCGTTAGTCCGAACCACCAGCCTCCATGTGCCTTCTGGGAATTTGCTACGGACTAAATTGATGTATTTCTTTCAGATAAACGAGTATCCAGGAAATCTTTCCGATAAACGAATATCCAAGAATTCTCGTCTCAAACCTTGAAATCATTACAAGGTAACGCAACGTCTGCGTTAGCGTTTTTATTTTTGTTTTGTTCTTTTCCTGAGGGTCTGCCAAAGTGTATTCTACTTCTTCGATGCAAAATGTGACTCTGCCATCTGAAATTATCAATCTGTAGAGCATAGTGTGAAGTCATAACTGAGTAAGGATAATGTATAAGGAATCAGATTTCTATCAGCCTTTGATTTGCTGAAGCACTGAAAAACAGGACTTCTGGTTTTTCCTAGCTTTTCTGCGCAGATTCAATGCGAATGCAAGTCTGTGAGGTAGATAGTCCCACACGCCGGGTACCAGTCTTCAAGAACTTGGTAGCTTTTGTAAGGCAGTGCCTGGGCAGAGGCAGACCATCTCTGTCTCTTGATGCTTTGTTGAGAGTCTTCTGGAGAAACCATGTGTTTCCTATTCAACAACATAACAAATAAGGTGTGTGTATAAGATGGCTAAAAAAATGTTTTAAGCCAAGATTCGTTACATGCACATGATTCCTTCCTATCTCACGAACTCTACATTGAGTCCGGTCCGTGGAGCCATGGATGAGAACATTTTTTATTTCTTTGGAAAAAATGCCTTCAGCGTGTGGTTAGAAGCATCACGCTTCCTGCTCGCTTTTGATCCCAGGTGGTATTTCGCAGCTTCATTTCTTTGTTTGCAAGACTGGGTCCCGACACATCTGCCCGTTTCTATAAGGTCAACCCAATTCCAAAGCGTGGAGGGTTGTTTCAACCGAGGGCAGAGAAAGCATAAGCACTGGCTAGAATCAGCTTCTGTTCCTGAATATGTCAAGGCTTGCCTTGAATATGTGAGACTTGCCTTCTGGGGACCTCTTTCTCTTCACCTTCTTCTTCTGGGTAGGAGCCAGGTGCTTTTGGTTGGATCCCGTAATTTTCTCTAGTTTCTTTTGTTTCTCTCTACTCTGATTGACAGTGTGACACATTCATTTCTCACTGTGGGTTTCTGCCTCCTAGTCGGTCTTCCTCACCTCTGGGCTTGTTCCCCTTCAATCTATCCCCGTGACTGCCCTTCACCTCTCTTTTTTTTTTTCCTTTTCTTTTTTAAATGTTTATTTATATTTGAGAGAGAGCGAGAGCCGGGGAGGGGCAGAGAGAGAGAGAGAGAGAGAGAGGCTCTGGCAGTGCGGAGTCTGATGCTGGGCTTTGAACTCACGACCCACGAGATCATGACTTGAGCAGAAACCAAGAGTTGGTCACTTAATCGACTGAGCCCATATTTTTTAATTTTTTGATGTCTATTTATCTAAAAAATTTTTTTTAAACTTTTTTTTTAATTTATTTTTGAGACAAGGAGAGACAGAGCATGAACAGGGGAGGGTCAGAGAGAGGGAGACACAGAATCTGAAGCTGGCTCCGGGCTCTGAGCTGTCAGCACAGATCACGACACATGGCTCGAACTCACGAACTGCGAGATCATGACCTGAGCCGAAGTCGGACGCTTAACTGACTAGGCCCCCCAGGTGCCCCAGCCTTTGTAAAGTGCTGATTGAATTGTGTCATTCTTCTGTTTAAAATTCTTTAATAAGTCCTGGGGATATGCAGGATGAAGGCCGGGCTTATGTGTGTTTCCATGTATAGCTTTATTTAATCCTCAACACGTGGGTAGAAACTATTATCTCCGTGTTAAAGATTAAGAAACAGACTCACTGTGGCTAGTAATCTGCCCACTATCTCAGAGCCAGTGAGGAGTCTGGAAAAGTCAGGAGTAGGGCACGAGTGTGAAAAGATGGGCAGGGTCATAATCGTACATGAAACTGCACATGCCAAGGATGAACTTTTTCTCTTACATGCTGGAGAACCATAGGGGATTTTAGGCAAGGTCATGATCTCACGGTTCATGAGTTCGAGCCCCACGTCAGGCTCTGTGCTGACAGCTCAGAGCTTGGAGCCTGCTTCGGATTCTGTCTCTGTCTCTCAGACTGTGCTTTTGGAAAATCATTTCAGTGACTATGTAGGCTGGGAATGGGGAGGTTTGAAGGCTGATTAAGAAACAATATTCTAGGCAAAAGTTGGGGAAGGTAAAATAGTGGAATTGGAGGTGGAGAGGATTTAAGAGATAATGTAGGAGGTGGAATTAGCTCCATGGGCTCCTCATCAGATGTGTGCGGTAAAGAAGGAGGTAGGGAAGGGGGCCTGGACGAATGTTGTTTTCTGGCTTGGGTGACAGATTGCCTTAGAGATCGGTTGTGCCATTCACAAACTTTCATGGTTCACCAAACCTCCTGTGCTCTTCAGTACCTTCTTGTTGTCTAAGCTGGTTCCTTCTGTCCAGAACTCTTTTTTTTCCTGCTTTTGAAAGCACCTACCTACTCTGAATTAAAGACCTGAATTAAATCATACACCCTCTCAGAAGCCTTCCCAATTCTGTCCTCTGAGCTTCACTTCTCTCTCTCTCTCTCTCTCTCTCTCTCTCTCTCTCTCTCTCTCTCTCGTGATATCTCTGTGTAGCATTAATCATGTTCAGTTATGGTTATCTCTTTCCTTCCTTGGTTGTGAGTTATCTGAAGTCAGTCTAGTCATCCTTATGGCCCAGTGAGAAGAGTCCTCATACCTGTCCTACAGCGTCGGTACTCTTCTGTTAAAAAAGCCTTTCAATCCCAGTTTTTTCACACTTGTGGAACATAGCGTTTCATTCTCTCGAGCCTCGATGATGTTTTCCCAGAGCCATGCGAAAAATTGGATTTATGTATCTGTGGCATATTTCTGCTAAAAACAGAGAAGCCAATATAGACTCAGTTGACCGCACAGTCAATGGTGCGTATCCACAGTTTAGGCACTGTAGACAGAAGCAGGCAGGTACTATCACTAAGAAAGTACCCATGGCTTCTGTCTCTGAGAGGATGTTACAGTAGACACGCTTAGCAATCCTCCTAATTAATCTTTTCACGTGGGGATTGTGCTTACGTTTCCCTAATATTCAGCCATCCTGTAAACCATTCATTAGTTACTAGGATAAACACAGCTTGGTGGTGTTTAAGATTCTCAGATCCATAATTCTGAGTGATATGATCCTATAATTTTCCTTTCTCGTAAGACTTATTTTTTCTTTTTTTTTTTTCATATCAGGTTACATTTGCCTTGTAGAATGAATTGGAGTTTCTTTTCTCTTGCCTGGAAGAGATCGCCCCAATTTTTATTCCTTGAAAGCTTTTCAGAACTTTGCCGGTAAACCTGTCTTGGCTTGATGTTTTCTTTGTGAGAAGATTTTTTTTTTTTCAACGTTTTTATTTATTTTTGGGACAAAGAGAGACAGAGCATGAACGGGGGAGGGGCAGAGAGAGAGGGAGACACAGAATCGGAAACAGGCTCCAGGCTCCGAGCCATCAGCCCAGAGCCTGACGCGGGGCTCGAACTCACGGACCGCGAGATCGTGACCTGGCTGAAGTCGGACGCTCAACCGACTGAGCCACCCAGGCGCCCCTGTGAGAAGATTTTTAATCACGGCGTCAGTTTCTTCAGAGGATGATTTATATACTTGGAAGAATTATTTTTTGTGTCAGTTCCTGGAAGTTGATTTTCCTATGTTATCTATATTGCTACGTTGGTTGGCATCTGATTACTAACACTGTCCTTTCCCTTTTTAACCTCTGCTTTATTGACTCCCTCTTTGCCTTCATGATGCTCTTCTCGTCTTTTTTTTTTTTTTTTGATAAGTCTTTCCAGAGGTTTGTCTGCTGAGTTAATTACTGTTTTGTTTAAAAAATTTTTTTAATGTTTATTTATTTTTGAGAGAGAGAGAGACAGAGCGTGAGCAGGGGAGGGGCAGAGAGAGAGGGAGACACAGAATCCCGAGCAGGCTCCAGGCTCTGAGCCATCAGCACAGAGCCCGATGCAGGGCTCAAACTCACAAACCGCGAGATCATGACCTGAGCTGAAGCCAGACGCTTAACCGACTGAGCCACCCAGGTGCCCCACTGAGTTAATTATTTTGAAAATCGCCTTTTGGCTTTCTTTGCTATTTGTTTCTGCTCTTATTTTGGTTACCTCTTACCTTGTACTTCTTCTAGGTTTATAATGTTATTTCTCTCACTTTTCCACATGGACGTCAGACTCAAGAATTTTGAGACTTTATTCTTTTTAATGTAAGCATGTTAGGCTGTGCACTTCCCTCTAAGAACCACCACTGATGAGTCCCATACATTTTAGTACAGAGAGGTTTCATTATTACTCTGTTTTAGGTTTTCTTTCCAATTTTCATGATGATTTCTTATTTTGCTCAAAGGGTTCTTTTACATCATAT
This sequence comes from Lynx canadensis, assembly GCF_007474595.2. NCBI lineage: Eukaryota > Metazoa > Chordata > Mammalia > Carnivora > Felidae > Lynx > Lynx canadensis. The sequence continues at coordinate 6,055,228 of NC_044316.2, forward strand.
TTTAAAAATTTCCAAATATCTTTTCGTTATTAACTTGTCATTCATTGACACTGCAGTTAGAGATGGTAACATATGTGGCATTTATTTGAAATTGGATATTTTTTTAGAGCCAGTAAGTGGTTTGCATTTTAATGTCACACTTTTCTCTCCCTCTCTCTCTCTCTCTCCATGTGTGTGTGTGTGTGTGTGTGTGTGTGTGTGTGTGTATGTGTATATATATATATATATATATACACATATGTATATGTGTATATATACATATATATACATATATACACATATACATATGTGTATATATATATATGTATATATATATGGTATACATCTATTTTCTGTATCGAATGTGGAATTCTCTAGATGTATCAGATCAAGATTGCTTACTTTATTGTTCAGATCTTTTATATTTATGCTGACTTTTGTTTGCTTAAAGCAGAGTAAATCCAAGGAAAACAGAATTAGGAGCAGAAACGAATGTGCGAGGACCCAAAGACAGAATGTGGTAGAGAGGATCAGGAAAGACAAAATTTATGTCTTCGAAAAGGGCAATGAAGGGGTAAGTCCTTGGCAAGATTACCGTATAAAGAAGGAAAAGGTGGAAATTACATTAGGACTGAGTAGGAAGCTTTGGCTGTACCTGGACCAGTCATGATTTGTTGTGTATCCATTGAAGTCAGTGAAACACAGTTTGAAAATCCTTAAAACCACACCGTACTGGATGCCTGGTTTTAGCGGTGGTGTCCCCAAACATTTATGGAACAGAGAATTCAAAACCGTGCCACCATCTTCCAGAGAATAGAGTAAGAGGGGGTCATTCTGCATATCATTTCTTGACGAACTGACTAGAGACCCCACTCATGCATATACCTAAAACTTGACTTTCACAGTGTGGGCAACCCCTGGGGAGAAAGGTGACATTGTGGCTCTAGGGCAATAGGTCTTTAAGATGAAAAAGAAAAAGTGAAATGAGAGCCCTAATTTTACATTTGTACACAAACATCAGTTCTAGATGGATCTAGAATATCAACAGACTGTAGAATTTTAAGGCTTTCGAAAACCATGAAAGATAGTATCTTCATGACTCGGGGCATCCACAGTATATAAAAACGTCCCATGACTCAATCAGAAAAATGCAACCGACCCGATAAAAGAATGGGGAAAGACATCAGCAGGTGTTTTAAAAATGGGGAAAGACATCAGCAGGTATGAGACTGTCAACATACGAAAAGAAGCTTGACCTTCTTGGTGTTGGGGCATGGTAGATTAAAAAAACCACAGTGAGACAACGTTTTCACACTCAGTAGGCTTAGAAGCTTTGAAAAAGAGGGACAAAACCAAGCGTTGGTGGGTATGAAGTCCTCTGAGAATTCGCATACACTATTTTTGGGAGTGCAAATGGATGTAAATATTGGGGGGGGGGATCGCCATAATCTAATCATTCGGGTGTGATGTTAACTTGCAATCTAGCCGTGCCCCCCTAAGCTTGCATTCCAGAGAAGCATTCCAGCGTGCAGCAGGAAAAACATGTAAGAATGTCTATACTGCCTGTAGTTACAGAACCCAGAAACACTCAAATGCCCACCAGTAGCCGATGTATAACTAGGCATCCATAGATACAGATTGCTACAGCTGTGTGTAATCTTTTACGATACATCTGTGTATGATAAAAGAGATATTATAAAGACTTGAAAGTGAGGATGTTGATAAAGTGTAACTTTGAATCTATGAAGCAGATCACAGAAGGTCATATCAGCCGTGAATCCATTTATATAAAGCTCAAAACCAGACAAAACGGAGGAAACCCTATTTTAAGAATACATCCAGAGGCGGGAGACCTCTTAGGCAAACCAAAAGAATGATCGATTCAAAACACAGGATACTGATTTCCTCTGGGCAAAGAGGTTGGGAGACACCGTCAGAGACGGGCCAATACCTCTCAGATGATATGAACGATCAGTTCCTCAAGCCGGATGATGGTGGGGTCGTTGGCGTTTGCTCTGTTCTTTCAACCGCACATGTATCTTTTATACGTGCTTATCTGTGTAAAATATTTCACAACAAATTTGAAAAAAGATACGAGAGAACAGGAACACAGAAGGAGTAGGGGGAGCGCCTTGGCGGTTCTGCTTGGGCTAGACTAGCAGTCCGGGTGCCCTGCGTTCAGACAGCAGCAGAGGTGACCGCGGCCCCGCCTTCCACTGTCTCCCGCTGAGTTACGGCTTCTTGGTTCGGGCAAGATCAACGCAACCCTAGGCTAGCCCACAACAGGGCCTGGTATAAAACGATGAGCGGGCCCATCATTTGTCCTTTCCCAGGACTGTGGGCGGGGAGACACTGAGATGATGAAGCAGGTGGCAGTGGGGTTCACCCAATGCTTGGCTGAACGGAACACAGGAACGAGCGTCCCCGAGTTAGCAAAAGCACGCTGTGCACGTCTTGGGCAAGTCAAAGTCCAAGGGGCGGGACCTTCGAGGTGGAGAATGTCCACACGGAAACCCAGTGCTCCTCTTACAACGGGAAGAGAAATCTGTGGCCTAGAGGCGGGGGGTGTAGAGTGAAATTCACCTGGCACCTCCTCCTGAAGGCCCCAGAGCTGCCACAGCCCCACGCAACCTGCAGGGCCAGCGTCTGAGCCCGTCCCCGGGGGCCCTGCCAGGATCAATATGCCACCTGCTTCGGGGCCGGGGGCGGGGGGGCAGCATCTCGCCTCCTTATACCCTAAGCCCAGCTAACGAGCAAATCGGTCGTTCTTTTCAAAATATTGCAACCAACTGGAAGGCTACTGGCCAAGGTGCAGGGCTCATTCTCCAGCTCATCCCCTCTCCCTCCGACGACAGCCAAGACTCCAGACAACACGAGAGGCAGCTAGCTCCCTGTGGACTCTGGAGAGCAGGTGCATCGGGGAAAGGAGTTGAAATTTGGAAGGCACGACTGTGCCTTGTCAAAACTCAGAGAAGTGTACATCCACAGGAGTGAATTTTACTAAAATAAAGAAACCGATCTTTAAACAACTGTATGTGAGAGAAGACAAAGAATGGGATGTGGGTCCAGAAGACCTGGGTTTCCCCAGGTCCAGCCACTTTCTGGTTGCTCGATCTCGGTCACTTAACTGAACCTCAAATCAAAAGCATGTTCCGGAACCACCCAGAAGCAAGCAAACCAGAGTGAGGTAATTTCAATGCACTTTCTAACACTCTTTCCAGTTCTGCTGGATATAAGAGGCCTGTGTTAGGTGGCTGACAACGTGAGGGCGAGGCTCTGGGTTCCATAGGGGCCTCCGCCGGCTGCTGAAATCCTTTCTGACCCGAGGTGGGGAGCCAGGGTGGGCGGGTTCTTCAACTTTTTCCACATGCAGGTGGACGGACATTCATAACCTCTCCCAGTGACGTGCCGACACTGAGAAAGCTCTTCCGGTCTTGGCTGTTCATCCATTCTTACCCCTGGACAGTGACGTATCCCGATGGGTACAATGGTCGGGAGTTAGACTGCACACTTAAGACTGCCCGGGTGTGAACCCTGCATCGACACTTTCTGCTGCAGTCTTGAACCCGGTGTCCCAGTTTCCTCCTCTGTGACATGGGGATAAACACAGTAATTGCCTCGTAATGTTCTGGTGAGGATTTAATGAGATAATGCATCTAAAATGGTATCCGCGCTGTCTGACCCGTAGGTGAATGATCAGTACATGCGTCGGCTCAGTAATCGCGACGTGACCTGCGAGCTGCGTTCACCCCATTGACCACTTGGGGGAGCCATATAGCCAAAAACCAAAACAGTTCTCAGGAGCGGTTAGGAGTTTTGTTTCTGACAGAGGGGGAGTTAAAGTGCATCTGGTTCACTCCCTCCTTTTTGCATTTGTGCAGAGGCTCTGGGAGAAGGAATAATTTGCTCACAGTCATGCAAATAGCAGGCAATCTGAAGACTGGAGTCTTTTTTTCTTTTTTTAATTTTTTGAATGTTTATTTATTATTGAGAGAGAGAGACAGAGCATGAGCATGAGGGGGGGGGAGCGGTGCAGAGAGGGGGGAGACACAGAATCGGAAGCAAGCTCCAGGCTCTGAGCTGTCGGCACAGAGCCCGACGCGGGGCTCGAACCCACAAACCGTGAGATCATGACCTGAGCGGAAGTCGGACGCTTCACCGGCTGAGCCCCCCAGGCGCCCCTCATCTACCTGACTTCTTATACAACATTTCCACTTGGAAGCCTGCGAGGTATCTCCTGTCATTTAAACCTGAGCTTCTTATCTCCTCCCATAAATGTTTCTCCAGCAGACTTTCTTATTTTGGTGAAGCATGGCTCCCTGTCTCCGTTTATTCAGCTAAAACTTTGAGTTGCCCTTCATCCCTCTCTTTCTCTCGTGGTCCACATGCACCAACAAAGACACTGGCCCTGCCTTCCAGCCAGACCCTGAATCCCATCACTTCTCACTTCTTACCACCTCCGCTGCTCCCATGATGACGTCAGCCACCATCAGCTTGTCTGTGGTCATTGCCAAGCCTCCCGCCAGCCTCCCGCTCGTGCCCGCCCACAGCTTACTCTCTGCAGGGCATGTCCCCCACTCCTTGGCTCCAAGACCTCCAGTGTGTCCCCTCTCAGGCCCTGATGGCTGCCCTTCCCAGGGTGTCTGCAGAAGTCTCCAACCATCCCTCCTTTCCTACCTGTCACACGGACCTCCTGGCTGTTCACGAGCAGTCCTGGAGTGCTCTCCCCTTCGCTCCTGCGTCACCTGCCTGCCCTGGTGTGATCCCCATGCCTGCAGAGCCACCCACTCCCCGTCTTCCTCCCCGTCTACACCCTTGTCACCTTCACCCCACTTCTCTTTAAAAGACTGCAGCACCTTCCCCCCCACCCCACCCCACCCCCGCACTGCCTCCCCGCTTCCCTAGCACTTACCAGCCAACATTCTGTGCATTCTATTTACTCATTTTGTTGAACGACTGTCTCCCCCTTCTAGAATGAAAAACAAGTCCGCGTGGTTGCCGAGGGGAGTTGGGGGGGATGGGTGAAGCAGTTGTAAAGGGGCTTAGAGCTACAGACTTCCTGTTGTGAACTGAAGAGGTTACGCAGGCGAATAGCGTAAGGAATAGGGGTCAGTTGGATTGTAATATGGTTGTTTGGTGACAGATGGTCGGGGCACTTATCCTGGGGAGCACTGCACAACATATGGGATTGTTGAATCATTACGCTCTACACCTGAAACTCATCTAACGCCGTGTCTTAATTACAGTTAAAAACACAGCTAGTGAACGTGAAGCAAGGGGTGCTAGGAGTAAAATGGTTTTGGCTTACTTATCCCTGTTTGATTTGGGGCAATTACAGGATCCCTCTTGGGAGCAAGCAATCACCGAGCCCCATTCCTGATATTACAGAGAAGGATGCAAGGGTGTCTCTGCTCTAAAAGGTTGACGTCACGTGCTCAGACCCTGCACACAAGGAAGTGTTGCATTCAGATCCTGCAAGTTCGAAAGTCAGTATGAGGCAGGAGGCGGTACCTACGGGCTTGGATAGTCACGGGCCCAGAGACGGAGTCCGATGTCACAAGGCAGACAGCAGTCGGCATGCAGGAAGTGGGGGGGGGGGTGGTGGAGGGCAGGCCAGACAGTAACAGAAGGGTTCTTGGGGGGTGTGATGGGAAACACATCTAAGAAGATAAGTTGAGGGCATGTTTGCAAAGACTTGTCCCTTTCACGGGTGAGGCACAAACAATTTTGAGCAGGAAAGGATCCAAATAAGTGCTTAGGAAGATTACTTTATGCAGGATGCCACAGAGGAAGTGGAGTCTGGGGCCGGGGGCCAGTTAGGAGGCTGTGAGAGATTTTTATTCCGAGGATGATAAGGACCTGGACCAAGATGGTGCCAGTAAGGCTAGAATTGGGAGAACAGATTTGAGAGATGTTGTGATGGGAAACGCAGTAAGTCCTGGAACTAGACAGTTGCAGGAGAAGGAAAGGCAGAAGAGAACATGCACTTAGGTATACAGACCAGTAACAGAAGGAAGAACGGGAGAAGCAGGGAAAAGCTGGTTGTGGAGGAGGGGAAAGGTTCATGGACTGTCTTGGTCAGGGTGGGCCACTTTAACCAACACATCCTAGACTGGGGGGCTTAAACAACTCTATTTCTCATAGTTCTGGAGGCTGGAAGGTTCCAGATCAAGGTGCAGGTAGATCTGGTTCCTGGTGAGAGCCCACTTCCTGGCTTGTCAGCAGCTGCCTTCTAGCTGTGTTGGCACAGGGCCGAGAGAGATTGTGTCTCTTCCACTAATCCCACCATGAAGGCCCAAGCCTCATGGCCTGATCTAACCCTAGTTACCTCCCAAAGGCCTGCCTCCAACTGCCAGCACATTGGGGATTAGGATTTCAACATATGAGTTTTGGGTGGAGCCAACCAGTCCATACTACGGGCTGTTGGTATTTCATTGGAGAGGAGACTCAGGGTTGAGGTCTCATTTTGGGTATTCCCAAGCAAAGCACCAGAGTTCAAGAGAACATTCTTTCCTACATGGGAAGATCTGTTGTTGTTTGAAGGCAAGAGGGAAGGAACCTGGATGGTCAGGAGAAGATCAAATATGATAGGTAAGGGACAAGATCGGTGAGGTTGTGCTGTATGGGGAGAGAGGTCTCCCATTCATGGAGCCTGGAGGAAATGTGGGCAGACTAGAGAGAGAAAACATTCGCAGGCAGACGAGGGAAAAGTAAAGGGGTTTATTGCTATGTAATACTTCCCAGTGAACAGGAGGCAAAGGTATCTGGCAGGAGTGGTGGATAAGACGCAGACGTGGGATCGGGGCTTACTACAGAGGGGAGATATGGGGCACGGAATGGTTTTCCATGACCAGCAAGTTTGAAATAGCCCCACCTCCCTGCCATGACTATCTATGCCCTTACCCTGCTTTATTTACTTGGTTGCATTCATCACTCTGTGACATCATCTTCTTTATTTATTTGAATACTCATCTATATCTTTCTCTTTAGAATGGAAATAAGGGGAATCTACTGTATGAATGATGACAACAGTGACGTCATGGGTGGGAGCAAAGCCTGGGTGCCAGCACCTTGACCCCATGGGACCTTCAGTCCATTGATCTTAACCATCTTTTTTCCATCCCTTGCTCCCCTCATGGTCTTGCTTCCTTTATGTTCTCCTTCATATCCATGGTCGATCATTTAGATCATTTCTCCTGGGTAGACAGGATCAGTCACCCCAGCCAGGAGAGTAACTCCATCACTACCTGTTGATTCAGAGGCACGAGGATCTCAAAGTGACCAAGTGGTAGTCTTAACTTCCTGGTCAATGGAACCACTGTTGTATTTCCTGGTGGAAGCATTCCTTCCTTTGGAACTAAGACCTCTAGCTCAGGGGAACAGGAAATAAAACTTTTGCTAGCATATAAGTAGGGGTAAGTGTGAGTGCCCCCACGTCCATTTCCGCCTCTTGATTCCTGGACCCATGGATCTTGGCTACGAGAGAAACAGCACCCTGTATTCGATGTGGATTTGGGGCATATACAGACTCCTGAGAACCTTGCCTCAGCCCTGCAAAAGATTACCACCTAACTAGTGTCATAACTGAGTCTTCGAAAGGCAAATCCTCCATTATGTCAAGCCAGCAGCTTCAGGACAAAGAGGAGTTTGGAAAGATCGGTAAATTCCATGAGCATGAGCCCATCGTTGCACTTCATTTGCTGTGAAATGAGTTCCTTGATCAGAAGCAATGCTGTGCAGAATGGCATGATGGTGGGTAAGGCCTCCTGTAAGTCCACAGATGGTGGGTTTGACAGAAGCATTGTGTGAAGGCACGTGTGTATCCCATAGTTAAGTGTCTATTACAGTGAGCAAAATGCTTCCCCTTCCATGATGGAAGTGGTCCAGTGTAATCAACCTGCTGAATGAATCACCCCAGGGAAAGATGCCATATCAGGGAGTCAGGTTTGGTCTCTGCTACTGGCAGATTGGGCACCCAGCAATGATGGAAGCCATGTTGGCCTTGGTGAATAGAAGTCCCTTTTGCTGAGCACATGCATTACCTCCATTTCTGTCACTACAGCCACTTTGCTAATGAGTCCATTGGGCAATAAGGAAAGTAGCTGAAGAAAGAGAATAACTGGTATCCATGGAACAGATCACGTTATCCACCCGGTTATCAAAATCCTTTTGCCGAAGCCACTTCTTGGTGAGCAGTCACGTGAGATACAGTTTATGCATGCATGTATTTATTTACTTACTTATCTACTTACTTATCCATTTAGAAAAGTCTATCTACATACCTCTTCCTCAGACATCCTTATCACCAACTTTCTAATCATGTTCCTTCCAAGTCCCTAGCCATCCAGCCGAACCATTGGTCACAGCTTGTGATTCCGTATAGACTCCTACCTGTGGCCATTTCTCCTTCCAAGAAAAATGAACAACCTGATACATTGCCTGGAGTTCTGACCACTGGGAGGACTTGCCTTTGCCACCATCTTTCAGGGATGTCCCGGAAAGTGGTGCTCCAGATGTCTACTTTTGAATGGTGCCTGTATATCATGGAAAACTGTCTGTAACCCATGCCAGAGTTTTCTCTTTCTTAGTCAACCGATCATAGGGATCTGCCCTCCCCCACCTGCCAATAAGGCTGTAGGTGCTCTCTGGAGAAGGTTGTGTAGTGGGAATGGGGACCGTGGCCATTGGGCCACATCTTCGTTTAGCTTACTCACACCGCTTCTATTTGATGATGGATTGTGCTGCCATGCACACGCAGCTTTATGGCTTGGGGATCAGACAACACCCAGCTCATGATGGGCATTTGAGGTTGCACGGTAACTTAGTGGCCTGTGGTTAGCGTTCGGTCTTTACCAAGGCCCAGCAGCAGGCCACAAGCTGTGTCTAAAGAGGATAATAGTTAGCCACGGAGGGTGGCAGGGCTTTTCTTCAAAATCCTAAGGGCCCATGCCATGATTCACCTCCAGGCAGCAACCCTATTTTTGCCATTGCTACTTGAAGCACCATTCAGCCTGCTGGATCATATGGCCCAGCAGGCAAACCCACTTGCACCGACGCCTAGACCTGTCGCAGAGCCTTCTCTTATTCTGGGCCCCTCTCAAAAGTATCAGCTTTTTGGGTCATTTGGTAAACAGAATGGAGTAGACCCTCAAACGAAGAACACGTTGCCTTCAAAACCCAGAGCCCCAGGTAGGCACTGTGCTTCTTTTTTGGTTGTGGGAGAGGCCAGATATAACAACTCATCCTTCACCTTAGAAAGGATAACTCAACATGCCCTACACCGTTGGGCCTCTAGATGTTTCACCAAGGTAGCAACTTCCTGACTTTCTGTTGGATTTGTTTCCCACCCTCTGACACACTAATATCTTACAAGTAAGTTGAAAGTAGTTGCTAATTCTGCTCACTGGGTCAAATCAGCACATGAACATCAAGGTAATGAACCAATGCGATCTCTCGTAGGAGGGAAAGGTGATTACCATCTCTGAAAACTACATCACGACATAAGGCCAGAGAGTCGATATATCCCTGAACCTATCAGCAAAGGACAATGAATGTGTGCTGCTGAAAGGAAGCCACTTTGGGTGATTCTTAGTGACAGACATGGGGAAAAAAGCATTTGTGAGATCAGTGGCTGCATGCCAGGGACCAGGGCATATGTTGATTTGCTCCAGCAATGAAGCCACATTGCTAAGGGCAGGTGTGATTAGTCACAATGTGCTGAAGTTTACAGTAATCTGCTGCCATTTTCTAAGATCTGTCTCTTTTCTGTACAGACCAAATAAATCAGTCAGGGATGGGGTGGGGATTTCTGGCTTTACCTTCCAGAACTGGGTGAAACAACCCCAGGATGGGTTCAGAGAGGCACCGCACCCACCGTTAGCTGTACCTGAGTGAAAACTCCATTGATCACCTGACTTCCATAAGCCTACTCTGACTGGTGAATTACAGTGACATTTTGCATCTCTTGGAATCAATGTCATTCAGAACCAGTGCCCAGTAATATCCCCAGAGCCTTATTTCCCTGCCCTCAGTGCACAGTCGCCCTGATAAAAGGCTGTAGGCATCTTTGGGCAGGGGGGAAGGCTAGGAGAAAGATTAACTCTATACATTTTTGGCAGTGTGCCAGGGTCCTTCCTTCCTCAAAGGAATGTGACCTTCCCTTCATTCAAGGGGTTCTGGTTCTGTAAACTGGCTTAACTCTGAGAACTGATTAAGAAGCCATGATTCTTTGTTCTGATGATTCAAGTTAGACTTCTGTTCATTGGACCTAGAACTTGTCTGCTTATCCAGATCGAGTAAGAATTTAGTAGACTACCCATCTGTTTCTCTTCTAGGGACACCAGGATCCACTCGCCAGTACCATAGATCTCTGTGAATTGGACTGTTCTGGTTCCATATTTGACTCCACTGTCCACGATGTTGATTACACCCATCTTGTCTTTGGCAGTTCAGGGCCATCCTTTGGCCCCTGCCAATCCAAGATCCCATTAAGGATCTCTTGCAGGAACAGCAGATCCCACTGTCATTTCTCACTTGCAGAGAAGAACTATTCAAGGATTCTGGGGCTTTCCTCCGTTTTTTTTTATAGTTACGGTGAAAGGGGTGTCCTCGGGGCCATCCTCAGGTAGGTGAGCAGGTCTTATGTGAGAAATCTATTCTCATACTCCAGACCTTTTGGTCCCTTTCTCTTCAGTATAACAGAAGAGCTCTGACATCTCACCTTCATGTTTTAGCCAACCAGCCAACCCACCCACCCACCCACCAAACTGTGAAAACCATTTCCAACCCCTCGAGCCACGACCCTGAGTCCACAGTCTTTGCTTCTCGGGCCCCATATCAGTAAATTCAGCCTACTCCAACTTTATGTTAATTCTATTATTCCTGAGCTTTCCCGAACTTTCCTCTGCTGGCGTTTTGGTTACTGATTCAATCCTTTATTTGTATAGCCTTATTGATATGTACCATTTCTTCTTGTGTCAGTGTTCATTGCTTATATCTTTCTAAGAATTTGCCTGTTTCATTCCAATTATCTAATTTGTTGGCGTATGGCTGTTCACGGTATTCACTTAGAATCTTTCTTATTTTGGTAATGTCATTAATGATCTTGCTCCTTTTATTTCTGACTTAAGTAAGTCAAGTCTTTTCTCCTTTCTGCTTAGTCAGTTTAGCTAACAATGTGTCAATTTTACTGAACTTCCTGAGGACCAATTTTTGGTTTTATTGATTTCTTTCCTCGATTGCTTTTCTACGCTCTTCTATTTATTTCTGTTCTAACACTTACTGTGTCCTTCTTTCTGCTTGCTTCAGGTTTAGTTTGATCTTCCTTTTCTGTTTCTTTCTCTTTGTTTAAAAATTTTTTAATGTTTATTTTTCAGAGAGAGGAAGAGAGAGAGAGAGAGAGAGGGCACGTGAGCAGGGAAGAGGCAGAGAAAGAGATACAGAATCCGAAGCAGGCTCCAGGCTCTGAGTTGTCAGCACAGAGCCCGATGCAGGGCTTGGACCCACAAACCGTGAGATCATGACCTGAGCCAAAGTCAGATGCTCACCCCACTGAGCCACTCAGACGCCCCATAGACATCTCTTTTCAAATTTCTATTCCTAGGTTGTAGAGAATGATTTAATGAGGTAACTCATCTGTTCTACTGCAATGCCATGCAATTTAACTTCATCCTCATAGTAAGTTTGTAATTTTATTTATTTATTTATTTATTTATTTATTTATTAATGGTATTTTTAAAATTTATTTGGGAGAGCGAGTGTGAGTGGGGCAAGGGTGGGGGGGTGCGGAGACACAGAATATGAAGCAGGCTCCAGGCTCCGAGCTGACAGCACAGAGCCCAATGCAGGGCTCGAACTCACAAACCACGAGATCATGACCTGAGCCGAAGTCGGACGTTTAACCGACTGAGCCACCCAGGCGCCCCCCACATCTTAAAGTATTTTCTAATTTTCCTTATGATGTTTTCTTTGACCCGTTAGTTATTTAAGAGTGTGTTATTTTCCAAGTGTTTGTGAATTTTTGGAGTTTCCTTCTGTTGTTACTCATTTCTAATTTCATCCCATTATAGTCAGAGAATATGCTTTATGTGCTTTCAGTTTTTTTAAGTTTAATGAAACTTCTTTTATGGCATACCAGATGGTCTGTCCTGGAGAATGTTCCATGTGCATTCAAGAATATAATCTGCTTGCTGAATACCTCTCTATAGATGTCTGTTAGGTTCATTTGGTTTATAATGTTGTTTAAATCTTCTTTTTCCTTATAGATCTTCTACTCCTTTTTTCTTCCCTTTGTCAAAAGAAGGATATCAAAGTATCCAACAGTTACTGCTGAATTGTCTGTTTTTCCTTTTCATTTGGTCATTTTTTGCTTCATTTATTCTGAGACTTTGTGAAGTGCATTATATGTTTATAATGGTGACCTCTTCCTCTTGCTTGACCTTTTTATTATTATAATATGTCCCATTTTTTTCCTAGTAACATTCATTGTTGTTTTAAAGTCGATTTTGTCTGTTTGTGATGTTGTTGTTTAGCTTGCTTGCTGGTTTGTTTAGTGATGTGATCAGACTAGTTTAGCAAAGTCTGTTTCCCCACCGAGTGTCAAACCTTTGGCATTGTTCCTCAGCACGCTCTTAGACATTTTCACCCCAGAGATGACAGTGGTTTTAGCCCGGTTCTCTGTCTTTCTCTACTATCTCTGGAGCTCCTGACTGGTGTGTCTCTGTTGGGGGGTAACACACAGCTTTATACCACTAATTGCTAGCTGATTGTGTCGTTGTTCTCAACCATGCTTTTGGGCATATGTCACTCTGCCGTTTGATCCAATCAAAGTCAAGTTCTTTGCAGAGGTGAGTTTCTGAGGCCAGCCTTTGAGGCTTGTTTCAGTCCCATGATAGCTCTTACTTAGCCATCTGCCTTTCTTCCCTGGTTCTCTTTACTAAACTTCTAGCTGACCTACCATTTGCATATTATTATCCTGGACCTACTAGTCTTCTCTGATTAATTGCTTTCCAACAAAATCTTTGCTATTTTTGAAAATGCCTTTTGGCTTGAACTTCCCCACCCTTCCTCGCAGATAAAGTCAGTCTTTTGGGGGAGATATATGGAGCTTGCCTCCCCCACTGGGCAGAGCCTCTGCACTACTTGTCTGGGGTTGGGGCTGCAGACAAGGGTCTACTTCCCTTGGGGTGGTGTCCCTGCTCCATGAGCACAGATCTGGGTAGGGGTGGTAATCTCTGGTTTTCTTGGTTTGCCTCTCCAACTACCGAGCCTCCAGCCTGCAGTGAGCCAGGGTGAGGGTGATGTGGGCCAAGTATTCTTGGCCTGCTATGTCTGGGGTAGAGTTTCCACCCTATGAGTATGGGCTGCATGGAGTAAGTTTCTTCCTCCTGCGATGGAGCTTCTGAGACAAGGAGCTATGGGGAGGGATGGGAATTGCTTCCACCTGTTCCTCCCACGGGGAATCTGAACCCTCAGAATGAGAGCTGGGGAGGCGGGAGCCCTGTCTTCTTGGCCACATCTGCCCAGAGTGGAACTTCTTTTACACTGAGCTGGAGGGGTTGGCCATGTAAGGAGTGGGTTGTGGCTCAAATACACAGGCTCTCACTGTCTTACTGACATTTCGATTTTCTCGAATTAGTGTTTCTCCATTTGCCCAGTGCCTTTAGGACAATTTTCAGAGACTTCAGGTGGTTGTTTTTGTAATTTTTCCCAGTTATGGTTATTTCACTGGGGAGAGTGCTCTGGTTTGAATGCGTTCCTCCCCTCGCCCAAGTCCGTATGTTGAATCCTAACTTCCAAAGGTGATGGGATTAGGAAATGGGGCCTTTGGAGGTGATTAGGTGGAGCCCTCATGGTTGGGATTGGTGCCTCCAGAACCGTGAGCAATAAACTTTTGTTCACAAACTACCCAGTCAGTAGTCTCTTGTTAGAGCAGCCCAAACAGACTAAGACAGAGAGGTTATGTGTGTGGGGCTTCTCAAATTGCCATTCCAGAAGTGTTTTTTCTTCTTGTTTTTTTTTAACGTTTATTTGTTTTTGAGAGAGAGAGAGGGAGAGAGAGCAAGCGAGCACGGAGGAGAGGCAGAGAGAAGAAGACAGAGGATCCCAAGCGGCTCCCTGCTGACAGCTCAGTGCCTGATGTGGGATTCAAACACATGAGCCATGAGATCATGACCTGAGCCGAAATCAGACACTTAACTGACTGAGCCACCCAGGCGCCCCCAGAAGCGTTTCTTGAATGCTGTTGTGTTGATGTGTTGATCTTGTGTCTGGGAATCCTGCTGAACCATCACATTCATTCATTCATTCATTTACTCATCTGTTCAATAAACATTTATTAGTTTAATTACTTTGACCTTTCTACGTAAACGAGCATAGCCTCTTCAAAAATAGCAACTCCTTCTACTTTTTTCAATCTTCTGCTTCTTTTTTATCTTACTGAGTTAGATAAAATCTTTCAAACCATGGCAACAGTAGTTTTTTCTCTACCTTCTAAAGAGTCTCCATTATGTATTTTGTTTGCTATAGGTTTTTGAGAGGTAAACTATCAATTTGAGAGTCTCTCGATATCCCTGTTTTCTGAAAGCTTTTAATGAGAATGTGTGACACATATGAACTGCTTTTCCATTATCTATTAACATAATCATCTGAGGGGCGCCTCAGTGGCTCAATCAGTTGGGCGTCTGACTTCGGCTTGGGTCATGATCTCACAGCTTGTGGGTTTGAGCCCCATGTCAGGCTCTGTGCTGACAGCTCGGAGCCTGGAGCCTGCTTCGGAATCTGTGTCTCCCTCTCTCTCTCTGCCCCTCCCCCCCCACTCTCTCTCTCTCTGTCAAAAAATAAATAAACATTAAAAAATTAAAAAAAAAAGATAATCATCTGAGTTTCCTATGTTAATTTTTGTGAATTAGATTGATAGATGTTGTAATGTTGAATCATCCTTCAATAACTGGGATAAATTGATTATGATGAATTATTTTAAAATACATGTTAGGAAGCACATGGGTGGTTTAGTCGGTGAAGCATCTGACTCTTGGTTTCAGCTCAGGTCCTGATCTCACAGTTTGTGAGTTCGAGCCCCATGTCAGCCCCAAGTGGAGCCTGCTTGGGATTCTCTCTCTCTCTCTCTCTCTCTCTCTCTCTGCCACTCCCCTGCTAGCTCTGTCTCCCCCTCTCAAAATAAATAAATAAACTTAAAAATATATATGTTGGATTCTGTCTATATTTAATTTAGGGTTTTCATCTCTGTTCATATGTGAAATTGGCCTATATTTTTCTTTCCTTGTTTTGTGTCTGTTCGGTTTTGGTATCAAGGTTATATTTTTTGCTCCTCTTTAAAAAATTTTTTTTGTGGGTGGCAACTTACATGACATGAGGAATATTTATTACTTGAAGGTTTGCTACACTCACTTGTCAATCCTTCTGGGCCTGGCTTTTGTGTGTGGGTGTGAGGCAGGAGAGAAGGCTTTTTATTATTTTCTCAATTTCTTAATCATTATTGGTCTAAATAAATTTTCCAGTCTTTCATATTAAAATTTATGCATTTTGTGCTTTTTAAACAATTCATCAATTGCTTTTGAGTTTCGAAACTTGTTAGTGTCTGTTCATGATATTATTTTAAAGTTATTAGAACATCTTCTATGTCTTAGTTATTTCTCTTTTTTTTCCTTTTGTGTTTATTTGCACTTTCTCTTCTATTTTCCCCTTAAACACTCTTTCTAAAGTTCTCTTATTAGCCTCTCTGTGAACCAACTTTTGTTAACCATTGATAATTTTTTGGTCCTTCTTTGTTGACCCTTGTCTCTATGATTTCTCTTCTTATTTCTGTAAGTTTTTCCTCCATGATCCATCATCAACACCAATGAGTCCATTAGAGTCTTTTGTCGTGTATGGACAGCTTTTAAGATATGCTCCCTGTAGAAGAAAACCATAGATGTTCTAGAACATTGACTTGTAAGCATACTTAGAGATCACGTATTCCACTGAAGGCAAATATTCGATGGGCTTCCATGGGCTTCTTTTGAATGTGTGTTTTTTTTTTTTTTTTTAACCACATTCACCTTTCCTGAATTAAGGCTAGATACATCCTCAGAACTCTAGCAGGGTTCTGTGGACAGCCTTTACCAGTGGAATATGAGCATGATTAGAGATAGTCCTGTAGGTGAGGACTTCTGACCATCATGATTTCTCTTCGTACTCAAAGTGAGCTTCATGCATCAACAGCATTGAAATTACCCATGACTATGTTGGAAAAGCAGGATCTTGGACCCCACTACAGGATTCTGATGCCAAATCAGAATTTGTGTTTTGTCAACGACCTCAGAGGAATAATTTGCACATTCAAGTTTGAGGAGCAGTGGACCTTACACCTTCATTCTGCAGGTGAGAAAATGAAGGTCTTAGATGTAAAGTAATGTATCCCAGTCTGTGCCCAAGAAATGTTTTTAATGTTTATTTTTGAGAGAGAGAGAGTGAGCATGTGTGCACACAAGTAAGGGAGGAGCAGAGAGAGAGGGAGACACAGAATCCAAAGCAGGCTCCAGGCTCTGAACTGTCAGCACAGAGCCCGATGCAGGGCTCAAACTCACAAACCGTGAGATCATGACCTGAGCCGAAGTCGGATGCTTAACTGACTCAGCCACCCAGGCACCCCAAAGAAAGGGGTTTTTATAGGAAAATGGGGAGAGAGAGCGTATGAGAGACAGAAAGCCAGTTAGGAAAAGTGGACAAGGAGAGACAGAGGGGAACCAATCTTCATACCAATCTTCATTCATACATAGTCCATCTAAGGCCAACCTCTGGGCATGCTGAGTGGCTGGGAGACATTTTATTTGCAACAGCACAAAATTTGCCCCAGTGTTCTTGGTATCAGACTTGAATCACTGTCAGAAAACACACCCAGATTTCAACAAACCTCAAGTGCTTCTTCTGGCAGTGACTGGAGCAGAAAAAAAAAAAAAAAAAAAAAAAAAAATCCAGAAAATGGAAACCTCTGTTATGTGGCTCTCCAGGTGCCCAGATGTCCCCGCCATGGGACCAGCTGTCCTCATGTAGCTTTTCCGCTGGACCTCCCACTATCTACGGGCGCTGGCCCTCACCTTGTAGAGCCTGCGGACTCCAAGACGCACTCATAAATCTGCAGTGACCCTACCTTGTCTGCGCACAGAGCTCCTTTCCAGGAACATCAGGGATTATTTATTGTAGCCCATAGAATTCTCTGTAAGGTTTCACCCCCAGATGCAGGAGATGCATGTTCTATTTCTGTTTGACATCCCATGTCAGGAGCGAGCCGTGGAAGAGGCGTAAGTAATTCAGCATTATATACAGAGGGTGAAGTTATGTGGTTAGATATCAACAGCAGGCACTGGAAGTCCTTGGAGATCAGGAGAGTATAATTTTAGAATGAACGTAATGAAAATGTTACAGGGAGATCCGTTTTTCCCCTCTCCCTCTAGGATGTGCTAAGAAAGAATTGGTAGAATTCTCCACGTGGGGATGGGGGCCTTAGGCTGAAGGTACTCCTTGAGGAGGACCCAGAGTGGGGAGAGAAGAGCTCATCTCACAGCCGTGACCTCTCTGCCCTTCTGAGGCCCCAGATTTCCAGCTGCTTCTCACACATCGTCCCAAGAACGTCTTGCCTCAGTAGCCCCTCAAATTCACCACGTCTGAAAACGAGCTCCTCATTTTCCTTCCCCATTCCCCCTCCTCCGCTATTTCATATCTACGTTACTGGCACCAGAGATCAGGTTCTGGGAAGTGGCTATCCTTGCCTTCCATTCCTCACTCCTCCCATCCAGAGGGAGCTTGGTTCCTGTCAGTTGTGTCCCCTGAGAAGTTCTCAAATCCATACTTGCACTCTGACCACAATGGTCCTAATTCAGGCCTTCATCTTTCATTTGGGCTATTGTAATGAGCCCCAAAGTGCCTCTAATCTCGTCCACACTGTCCCCAGATACATCTTCTAGAAAGTACCTCTGCCTCATCAGAGAACTCCCCTCTCTCTTTCAGGATAAAGGCCATGCTTCAGAGCGCGGAAAACAGTCTCCCCTGCAAGTTGGCCCCACCTACCCATTTCACTTCCTTTGCTTTGGCCACCCCAGCCCGCCTGCTGTTTTTCAAACTCTCACATTTGAGTACCTCTGGGCCTCCGATTCCCAAGGTCTAGAATGCCCTTCCTTTCCCTATATATTAAAAAACCCCCAACTACTTTAACAATTCTCTTCTTTCCCCCTCAGCTCCCTGGGGATATGGGCTCCTCTGCACTTAGGTGAAATCCTGGGTGGCCAACAGAGCCAGCCAGCTCATTCTTAAGAATTAAAAAGTCCTCTGGTGGTTTTTAGCTTCAAAAGCATTTTTATTTTAGTGATTAGTTTATCTAACCCAATGCAATGTTGGAGGAAAAAAGGACCTCTGGATTTATTCAAGGTTAAAGTGTCTGTCCCCTCTCCCATCCCAGCCATGCTGCTGATGATGGAAAAGGTGTGTGTGTGTGTGTGTGTGTGTGTGTGTGTGTGTGTGTGTGTCTGCATTGGGTAGGGACTGAGAGGAAAACTCTTTTCTTCCTCCTGTCCTGCCCCAGAATACTGGCTGCAGTTTCTGACCCTCCAGGTCTGAATGGGGGAGGGAGGAAAGATGGCAGCCAGAAAGGTCTGGTGTGACTGGTGGTGTGTAATCGCATGTTGATACTTCTGACCGTAGCAAGTTAGTAGATGACCGTATCTACTAACGGTAGATGTGTAATCGCATGTTGATACTTCTGACCGTAGCAAGTTAGTTAGGCAAAGCTGACTCGTTGTCTTGGAGCTCATTTGTGGGTTCTTTGGGGTCTGTACGGGGAATATTCAGCCACGCTTCTTGTAGCATATGTGATATGTTCACTTCCAGCAGCCACTTATGTTTCCTCCCTCTGCTCTTAGGAATTCAGGCTTAGCCATCCACCTCTGGTCAAGGTCTTCTTGCCTTTGTAGGCAGGTCTCTCAGACGGTATTTAGGTGCTCCTATGACAGTCCTGTCTCTCCTATGGCCCATGTCTGATCTGTATGACACAACCATGCATCTCTGCCCCTGACATGGGTGGAAATGTCTGCCTCTTTGGAGTTGAGTAACAGCTGCCTTATAGAAGACTTAGGTTAGCCACAGTCCCTACTCCTCCCTCGTATATGCTCTTCAGCCTGCATTACTCATGTATGCTACGTCTCTGTCTCAGTAGAGGCGTTCTTTGGGGATCTTGCTCTGAACCAGTCATTTCCAAACTGTTTTTAGCAACAAGTTTTTGTTCTTAAAAAGAAGCAATGAAATCTTGTACAAACTTGAATATATAGAACACTGAAAAGCAGAGTTGCTTTGGTTGAGGGCCAGAAAGAGTAGTCGGGAGCCCCTTATCCGCTCATGTCCACTGCAGGGAGCCATGAAGCTCTGCAGGATCTAGTTTGAAAAGCCCTATCCCAGACAGTGAGAGTCTGTCGAAACTCTGACCCCCCCACCACCTGCTGGCTCTGGCCTGACAGTCCGCAACCACATGTACAGCCAGCTAGACCTTCAGGTCTGCCCATGTCCCTTCCCGTACCCTCCGCCCCGTCCAACACACAGTGCTCTCTTTCCTCTGCCGGGTGGATAAATTACCCCGTGTTCCTGGTCTGTGTGGCCTTGTAGCTGATGAGGTCAGAGAAGGACCTGCAGGGAGACGTTTTTGCAGAATGTTCCATTGCTGTTTGTGTTTCCTCTAGCATTTTGCAGAACTATTGGATTTCATTGCAACGTCAGTCCTGCCTTATGAATTCAAACAAATGAGGCAAATATGAATTAAATAGTCATAGGAAGTGGAAACAGTTCAGGAGGAGGGCCCTTGGTCTGTGTATACAATAGTCCCCATATTCTTGTTCCCTAAATATTTGTAATTCTGGAGGCCAGAGGGGGAGCACGTGAATGAAGAATGCAAGCTTGTCTTTAAGATGTTTTGAGACCAGGCCAACGTGAGGCCCTGCCTTTGGTTTGGGCTCAGGCAGTGAGTATTTGTTCTGTACTTTAGTTCTGCCTCTGTCTTCCCGAGGTCCTATCTTGGGAATAAAGATGGCTCTTCTGTTTGGTCTGACATCAGATGTTCACCTGCTCAGAAGGCTGGAGGCTAGCTCAATGGTCCTTCCTATCCTGAATTCCCCCCAGTTTGGCTTAGAGGTGGTGGGAATGCCAAATTGTTTTCCACTTTGGAAAACAGGTTAACGGTGTCTCATGAACATTCACCTACCCGATGAACAGACATTCACCCAGGTGAAAAGAGTATGTCTATTCAAGAACCTGTAGTCAAATGTTTACAGTAGCTGCATTCATAATAGCCAAAAAATTTTACAAATACTCCAAGTGTTCACATGTGAACGGATTAATAAATTGTGTTATATCCACGCCATGGAGTACCAGTCAGCAGTAAAAACGAACAAACCTGAGGAATATGCAAGAACGTGGATGAATCTCAAAACCATTATGGCTAAGCAAAGAAGCCAGACACAGAAGACTAAACTAACTGTTGTCTGATTCTACTTTGCACGCGTTTGTAAAAAGAGGCAAAACCGTAGTGACAGAGCAAGCAGATGATTGGTTGTCAAGGATATGGGAGGGGGTGGGAGGAGAGGGTCAGCTGCAAAGGGGCATGATGGATTATTTTAGGATGAAGTTTTGTAATTTCAGCTTTTACACTTAGGTCTGTGGTGCATTGTGAGTTAAATTTTGTGTATGGTGTGAGGAAAGGATTGATGTCGGTTTTTGTTTTTTGTTTTCGGCATATGTATGTATCCAGTTTTTCCAGCACCATTTGTTGAAAAAATTCTCACTTCCCCATCAAATTCCTTTTGCACCTTTATCAAAAATCAGTCGG